>NC_041392.1:353084062-353130819 GCF_002162155.2 Triticum dicoccoides
CGCGTTTTTTTTAATAATTACGCTCAGAAAAAAACAAAAGGAATACTAAACGGACTCCAAAAATACCGAAATAAAATTTCCCCGGCTTCTAAAATCAAGCCACACAGGATGGACATTTATTTGGGGCCTAAATGCAATTTTGAAAAACGCACATTTTTCCTAAATTCAAATAAAATAGCAAATAAAACCAAAATAAAATCTTATTTGATTTTATTATTAAATCCACAATATTTCTTTATTTTGGGAAAGTCATTTTATTCCCTCTCTCATATTTTTATGATAGAAATAATTGAAGATAAAATAAATAAAATCAAATGATTCTATTTTCAAAATTTGAGGAAAACTCAAATATGAAAATAACGAAATCCCCTACTCTCTCCGAGGGTCCTTGAGTTGCGTGAAATTTCTGGATCAACCAAAATGCAATAAAATATGATATGCAATGATGATCTAGTGTACAACATTTCAAATTGAAAATTTGGGATGTTACAAACCTACCCCCCTTAAGATGAATCTCGCCCTTGAGATTCGGTTGGCTAGAAAATAGGTGAGGGTGGTCTTTCAGCAATTCTTCCTCTCGTTCCCAGGTGGCTTCATCCTCCGTGTGGTGGCTCCACTGAACTTTGCACAACCTAATAACCTTGCTGCGGGTGACTCGGCTGGCATACTCAAGAATCTTAACTGGTTTCTCCTCGTAGGTCAAATCACTGTCCAACTGAATCGCTTCTAGCGGCACTGTATCTCTCATTGGTATATTAGCCATCTCCGCGTGGCACTTCTTCAACTGGGAAACGTGGAACACGTCATGAACTCCTGACAATCCTTCGGGCAATTCCAACTTGTAAGCTACTTCTCCCATACGATCCAAAACTTTGTATGGTCCTAGAAAACGTGGCGCTAACTTTCCCTTAACTCCAAAGCACTTAACTCCTCGAAGTGGAGATACTCGAAGATAAACTCTATCTCCTACTTCGTAAACTGTCTCCTTGCGTTTAGAATCTACGTAGCTCTTCTGCCTGGACTGGGCTACCTTGAGCCTATCACGAATCAATTTCACTTTCTGTTCAAACTCCTTATTCAGATCCGGTCCAAACAACTGGCGGTCTCCAACTTCATCCCACGACAATGGGGTCATGCACCTCCTTCCGTACAAGGCTTCAAAAGGGGCCATCTTCAAACTTGACTGATAACTGTTGTTGTAAGAGAACTCTACATATGGCAAATTATCGCCCCAACTAGATCCATAATCTAGCGCACAAGCTCTCAGCATATCCTCCAAAATCTGATTGACTCTCTCGGTCTGTCCATCTGTCTGCGGATGGAAAGCTGTACTGAACTCTAGCCTGGTACCCAAGGTTTCATGCAACTGATTCCAGAATTTTGAGGTAAACTGGGTTCCTCTATCTGATACAATGCTCCTTGGAACTCCATGCAGACATACGATCCTGGTCATGTATATCTTGGCCAACTTGGCACTAGTATAGGTAGTCTTCACTAGAATGAAATGAGCTACTTTTGTCAAACGATCGACTACAACCCAAATCGAGTCATAGCCTGAACAAGTTCTGGGCAATCCTATAATAGAAACCATGCCTAACTTATCCCACTTCCATTCGGGTATCGGCAATGGCTGTAGTAATCTGGCAGGCTTCTGATGCTCTGCCTTTACTCTCTGATATACATCACAAACTGCTACATACTCCGCAATATCCTTCTTCATTCCGGTCCACCAGAAAATATCCTTCAAATCCCGATACATCTTGGTATTTCCTTGGTGAATCGAATATGGTGAATCATGGGCCTCTTGCAGAATCAACTTCCCGATCTCCGGGTCATTGGGCACATAAACACGGTCTTCAAACCATAAGGTATCGTGCTCATCCTCACAAAATCCTTTAGCTTTTCCTTTGCTCATTTTCTCCTTAATAGAAACGATCTCCTTGTCAGTCCTTTGAGCTTCTCTTAATTTATCCATCAGAGTAGACTGAATCTCCAATGCTGCTACATAGCCTCTCGGAACTATCTCCAAACATAGCTCACGAAGATTCTCGGCTAACTCTCTTGGTAAATCTCCCGTCATTAAGGTGTTGACATGGCTTTTACGACTCAGTGCATCGGCTACTATGTTAGCCTTTCCGGGGTGATAATGCAATCTCATATCATAATCCTTGATGAGCTCCAACCATCTCCTCTTCCTGAGATTTAACTCCTTCTGCGTGAAAATGTACTTCAGACTCTTGTGATCTGTGTACACCTCACAATGATTTCCAATGAGAAAATGTCTCTAAGTCTTCAACGCATGCACTACGGCTGCTAACTCCAAATCATGCATAGCATAATTCAACTCATAAGGCTTAAGCTGTCGTGAGGCATATGAAACAACTCTTCCTTCCTGCATAAGTACTGCTCCAAGTCCTCGGCGTGAAGCATCGCAATACACCTCATAATCCTTGGTCTGATCTGGCAAAATCAACACAGGTGATGTAACCAAAAGTTTCTTCAACTCCTGGAAACTGGCCTCACACTCTTCAGTCCATATGAACTTGGTATCCTTCTTCAACAACTCCGTCATAGGCTTCGCAATCTTCGAGAAATTTTCAATGAATCTCCGGTAGTATCCTGCAAGTCCAAGAAAACTACGGATCTCTCCAACTGTTGTTGGGGCTTCCCAATTTGTCACAGTGTCAACCTTGGTGGGATCCACTGCTATACCTTCTCCGGATATAACATGTTCGAGAAATCCAACTTCCTTCAATCAAAATTCACATTTGCTAAACTTGGCATATAACTGATGTTCTCTGAGTTTACCAAGCACCAAACGCAAATGCTCCTTATGCTCCTCTTCATTCTTTGAGTAAACCAGGATATCATCAATGAACACTACGACGAACTTATCCAAAATCTCCATAAACACTTTGTTCATCATGTTCATAAAATATGCAGGTGCGTTAGTCAGACCAAATGACATAACGGTATACTCGTACAGCCCATACCTAGTGGTAAAAGCTGTCTTAGGTATATCATGTTCTCGAATCTTCAACTGATGGTACCCTGATTGCAGATCAATCTTGGAAAATACCTTAGCTCCTTGCAATCGATCAAACAGATCATTGATCATCGGTAGTGGGTACTTGTTCCTGATGGTTACTTCATTCAATCCTCGATAATCAACAACCATCCTTAACGATCCATCCTTCTTCTCCACTAGAAGCTTCGGTGATCCCCAAGGTGAAGAACTTGGGCGAATATATCCTTTATCAAGTAACTCCTTAATCTTCTTATTAATCTCCTCCAAATCCTTTGCAGGCATCCTATATGGTCTCTTAGATATTGGCCCTGTGCCTAGCAAAAGCTCAATCAAAAACTCAATATCTCTATCCGGTGGCATGCCTCGCAACTCCTCTGGAAATACATCAGGGAAATCCTTCACTACTGGTACTTCCTCCTGCACAACTCCTGTTAGGGAATTTACTTGAGTCCTTTTAGGCACATGCTGGAATACATACTTGATCCTTCTTCCTTCTGGCGTTGTAAGCAAAATTGACTTACTGGCGCATTCAATATTCCCTTCATACTTCGATAACCAATCCATGCCTAATATCACATCCAATCCTTGAGATTCCAATACTATTAGGTCTGAGGGAAATACGTAGTTACCAATCCTCAATGGTAACCGATCACACCATAGACTAGCCATATATTCTGCTCTAGGTGAGGTTACTAACATGGGTGACCTAAGGGCTTGGGTTGGCAATTCATACTTATCCACAAATCCCCTTGAGATGTATGAATGCGATGCACCAGTATCAAAAAGAACGAGTGCAGTAAATGACTTAACCAAAAACTTACCGATTACTGCATCGGGCTGCTCTTCAACCTCCTCCACGTTAACGTGGTTCACATGTCCCCTGTTGAAAGGGTTTGGCTTTTTCCCGGAGCTTCCATTGCCATTTCCGTTCTGGGCTTCAGGACATTCATTGGCATAATGTCCGGTCTTCTGGCACTTAAAGCAAGTGACTTGGCTCAGGTCTCTCTTGGCTGGGGTTGATGGGTTGGTACGGTTTGGCCGTTGCTTCCTCCATTCCCATTACCATTCTTGGGGCCATTATGATTGTGCGAGCTACCTCCTCCATGGGTATGCTGAAAATGTCCTCTCGGTCTAGGGGTAAAACGTGGCTTCTGCTGAGCTCCTGAGTTGTACTTCCCTTGTCCATACTTCCTCTTACGATTCTCAATCTGCTGTTGCTTCCCTTCAATCATAAGAGCACGATCTACCAACTCCTAGTAGTTGTTGAAGGTTCCTACCATCAACTGCATGCTCAACTCATCATTCAGTCCTTCCAGAAACTTCTCCTGCTTAGCTGCATCCGTAGCAACGTCATCTGGGGCATAACGTGCTAACTTACTAAAGTCCTCCACATACTGGCCAACTGTCCGTCCTCCTTGGCGCAAGTTGCGAAACTCACGCTTCTTCATGGCCATAGCTCCTGCTGAAACATGGGCAGTACGGAAAGCCTGCTGAAACTGGTCCCATGTGATAGTGTCGATAGGGAAAGTGGCTGTGAAATTCTCCCACCATGATGCTGCGGGTCCATCAAGATAATGTGCGGCAAACTTCACCTTTTCCGCATATGTGCATCCTGCCGTGGTCAACTCCCTTGCTGTCTTGCGGAGCCAATCATCTGCTACTATCGGCTCGGTGCTACTGGAAAACACCGGTGGATTCAGCCTAAGAGAACGGGCTAAGTGGTCAACAGGTGGTGGTGGTGGTGGGTTGTTGTTGTTGTTCCCCTAATTCTGATTCTGGACTAGCAACTGCATCAATGTGTTCTGCTGCTGGATCAACTGAGTGAGCTCCGGTGGGAAGGTAAATCCGGGGTCACGTCTCGGAGGCATCTGAGGGTTTAGAAAAGATGAGATTTAAGAATAGAGAGGGGTCTAGAGAGAAAACACTACCCATATGCACATGAGGCAAAAGCAAACAATTCACTTCATTCAATCAAACAAGGGCATACAATCGATCTAACTATCACAAAAGTGCTTGGATTACTATATTTACATGGTGGACTACTACTACTGATAGGGTGGTCTACTAGAAATATTCTTCGGTTGCAGACTCCATGATATCTGCTCCTACTTCATCAACATAGTCATCATCGCTATCATCTGGATCCGAGTCGGTGTCGTCGATGATGATGTAGTCTTCCGGGCGAATCTTCTTGGGTTCTTCGTCTTCTTCTACTGGTGTAGGGCCTCCCATAAATATTCCGATCTTCTTGATCAAGTCGTCATTCTTCTCCACTAGTACTTCGATTTCCTCTTCATAATCTTCACGTGTAGCCTTGAGTTCTTCCTCCAGTTCCTTGATATTTGTTCTGGCCTTCTTCAGATCTATCATGTCCGCGCACATCTGATTCTCCTGACGTCGAATGTGCTGGTTTAACTCCTGGATAAAAGCTACAATTGATCTATCCTTCCTGGTGATGATCATCTCCCAATGCTCATCTCGGCGCCCACAAATCTGGTAGATAGTATCCTTGAGATCATTGCGGTAAACTTCTCTAATGCGTCCCATGGCGATGTGAGCTGCCATACTCTTTCCTAGACTCCAGGTTGGTGCATCAAAGGAAAACTCTATGGGCTCGGTGACTGGCATGAACGTCCTTCCTGGAACTTGAACTTGAATCATCCAGCGCTCCTCTTCAGGTAAAGTGGTGTTGTAGGTTCCGGTGAAGCTTGGTACTCCTATGTTCAGATATCTAGTGACTTCCTTAAAGTGACGTCCAAAGGGTGTATCTTCATCTGGTTGAGTGAACTTCTTCCTTGCATCCGCCATCCTAAAAGAGTAGAAAAGATGAGGAGTCAGAATGAGAAGAGTGAATAGTGATCTAGGGCTTTAGCTTGGTGGTCGTGTCCTACAGTCAGCGTGTGCTCTGATACCATCTTGTAGCGACCAGACCTCAAACCGTCCAATCTCTGTGCTCCGGTGTCATCCCTGGATCAGTAATGCTGACACCACACAATACTTGAAGGATTTCTAATAGAGTAGCAATCACACACTTATTACATCGAGTGTCTCAAAAGAGAACTTATTACAATAAATATGGCTTAAGGCCATCTAATAACGATAACAGCGGAAGGCTTGGAAGATAAGTGAGTCCATCAACTCCAACGGCATCACTGCGTATAGAACCACGACCTAAAAGCACCTTACTCGTTGTCTGAATAGTCTGCAACACGAACGTTGCAGCCCGAAACGGGCTAGCACATGGAATATGCTGGCAATGTAACACATAGAGGGCAATGAAAGGATAAAACTATACTACATGCATATTTGGCTGGTGGAAAGCTCTATGGTTACAGTTTTGCGTAAAGCCAATTTTTCCCTACTGCAAAGGAATACGTTTTAATTAACTATCATGGTGGTTGTTGAACATTGAGAATGGTTGACAGCACTCAATCCCAATTAAGTAACATCATTAAAACCCAACAAAATTAATTAGAGTAACATGATGAGATTCACATGATAATCCAAGTACTAAATACTCGAGATGTCCATAACCAGGGACACGGCTAACCATGATTAGTTTATACAGTCTACAGAGGTTTGCGCACTTTTCCCCACAAGACTCAATCTCCTCCGTTGGGATTCTCGCACTACATGATGTTTGTGAAACGGATGACCGAGACATAGTCTTTCAGAAGCGCTTGCACCTTACGAACGGGTAGACCGTACCAACCTACATCCCCTACATCTGCTAGTCTACCACTGTAAGAGTTCACACGACTTAGTCAACTATGCTAGAGCCCATAGTAGCTTGTGGCTGCACTCACCCAATCTCACATCTACTAGCATAGCATGGCATAATAAGCAAACATAGAAGTAACTCCCAAAGGTTTGAATATAAAACAAGTAATAGGTACTACCTCATCTACTTCCCAAACCCACAATTTAATTAGATCCTAATCATGCAATGTGTGAGGGTTGATCTAATGCAATAAAAACTGGGTAGTAGGAAGTATGATTAAAGTGTTACTTGCCTTGCTGATGATCCGCGAAACCTAGTGATTCGAAGTAGCAAGCGGCGCACTCCGTGTACTCTATCGCAAAAAAACAAGAATACAAAAAGTACTCGAATAATGCACAGGTAAAACTCAAATAAGAGATCTAACCAGAAAGTTCAACTTAAGAACTCCGGTTGGCAAAAAGTATCAAATCAAATGAAGCGACGAAAGACAAACGGCAAAAGAAACAGGCTTCATTTACTATTCTGGATCTAGGTCAAATCTTACATAGGCAAAAACTTGTTTGAGTTGGTTAAACGGAAAGAGGGTTTCTAGACGAAACTCCAGGCGCTTGAATCGCCTGATTCCGATAAACGAGCGAAAAGTTATACTAGAACGAAAATCAGATCAGAAATCGCAATCAGAAAAATCGCGGATTTAATCCGAGAAAAAGGAAATGACGAACAGATTAACGAACGAACGTTCGTTATCTGGATCTAAATGATGAACGCGTTCGTTAAAATGAACGAACGAGCGAACACTCGCTAATTAACTAAATCGAGAAAAAAACCGATCTATCTAAAAACGAATCTAAAAAAACCAAAAAACCGGTGAAAACCAACGGTTTTCTAAAAAACGGCGGCGGTTTCGACCTCGTCGACGGCGAGCTCCGGTGGCGGTGTGGCGCGGCAGCGCGGCCGCGGTGGCTACGGGGCGCGGGCGGCTAGGGTTTGCGGGGCGCGGCGGCTTGGGCTGGAGGCGGCCCGGGCGCTCGCTATATAAAGCCTCCCCCCCGGAGGAGTCCGGGCCGGATACGCCCGTAGGTCGGTTCGCGTTTTTTTAATAATTACGCTCAGAAAAAAACAAAAGGTATACTAAACGGACTCCAAAAATCCCGAAATAAATTTTCCCCGGCTTCTAAAATCAAGGCGCACATGATGAACATTTATTTGGGGCCTAAATGCAATTTTGAAAAACGCGCATTTTTCCTAAATTCAAATAAAATAGCAGATAAAACCAAAATAAAATCTTATTTGATTTTATTATTAAATCCTCAATATTTCTTTATTTTGGGAAAGTCATTTTATTCCCTCTCTCATATATTTATGATAGAAATAATCGAAGATAAAATAAATAAAATCAAATGATCCTATTTTCAAAATTTGTGGAAAACTCAAATATGAAAATAACTAAATCCCCAACTCTCTCCGAGGGTCCTTGAGTTGCGTGAAATTTTTGGGTCAACCAAAATGCAATAAAATATGATATGCAATGATGATCTAGTGTATAACATTCCAAATTGAAAATTTGGGATGTTACAGCGTGCAAGTGTGTCTGGGCTCAGAACGGACAACGGACGGAACTAGGGAACCCAGACAAATGCAAGTTTTGAAAACATGATGATGCAATGCGGATGATGACATGGAAAGAAGCGACACGCAAGCAAATGATAAGGCAACAACAACGAATAACTGGAAGACACCTCGCGCAACGGTCTTGGGGCGTCACACACTATCGCAGAGCTGGAAGCCGCGAGCTTCATCGAGGTCTCCGCGGACCCGCGCGAGGTCGTGTACATGCCAGCGCCCGTGCCCGTGCCCGTGCACGCCTCTCCACCCACCGTGGCACCGGTCCCCGTGCGTTTGGCTGCACCTGCCGCGCCCGTGCCCTTCCCCCTTGCGCGCCCCTCCACCCACCGCGGCGCCGGTCCCCGTGTGTTTGGCTGCACCCACCGCGCCTGTGCCCGTGCGTGCGCCCTCCTCAGCGGCAAGGTACGCCGCCGTTGATCGCTACCTCTCAGCGGCGCCAGTTGCCGTCCTCCCGCGCCCCGCCCATCGATCGCGCGACGACATGATGTTTCATTTACAAGTGAAGAACATTTTGTGCTGCCTTCAAGACTTCAACAACGACGTCTCGGAGGACGACAATGACAATGATAGCACGGCACGCCGCCTCCACCGCCGCCGGAAATAGTTTTTTTGGGGTTTAATATTGTATCTCGAATTCTCGATCATATGAATATAAATTCACAGTGTGACTGAATGAAATATATGGTTTGAACGAACTTGCATTTTTCTCTCTTGATGTACAGACTTATCAAATTATTTTCTTTTGAGAATAACGTCAATGGTTTTTAAATATAAAACACTCATCGCAAACGTTTTAGTTAGAACACTCGTATGCAAACCGATAGCTTCCCCAGGAAGCCAACTGTAACACCCACAATGCGGCTATATCTCCCACGTGTCGAGGCATGACTTAGAGGCATAGCCGCATGGTAGTTTTGTCGCAAGAGGGGTAATCTTCACACGATCACATGTACTGAATAAGAAAGGGATAAAGAGTTGGCTTACAATCCGCACTTCACACAATACATAAATAATTCATACATCATCCAAATACACTCAAAGACTGACTACGTTCAAATCCGAATAAAAGGAAGATAGACCCCCAAATTCTAGATCCCCGATCGTCCCAACTGGGTCCACTACTGATCATTAGGAAACGAAACATAGTAATGACCCAGATCCTCGTCGAACTCCCACTTGAGTTTGGTAGCATCACCTACACTGGTATCCTTGGCACCTGCAACTGTTTGGAAGTATCCGTGAGTCACGAGGACTCAGCAATCTCACACCCGCGAGATCAAGACTATTTAAGCTTATGGGTAGGAGAAGGTAGTGAGGTGGAGCAGCAGCAAGCACTAAGCATATATGGTGGCTAACATACGCAAATAAGAGCGAGAAGAGAAGCAACGCATAGTCGATAAGCTAGAAGTGATCAAGAAGTGATCCTGAAACTACTTACGTTCAAGCATAACACAAGACCGTGTTCACTTCCCGGACTCTGCCGAAAAGAGACCATCACGGCTACAAACGCAGTTGATTCATTTTAATTAAGTGAAGTGTCAAGTTCTCCACAACTAGATATTAAAAAATTCCCATCTCCCACATAACCGCGGGCACGGCTCTCGAAAGTTTATACCCTGCAGGGGTGTCCCAACTTAGCCCATCACAAGCTCACACGGTCAACGAAGGATATTCCTTCTCCCGGAAAGACCCGATCAGCCTCGGAATCCCGGTTACAAGACATTTCGACAATGGAAAACAAGACCAGCAAAGCCACCCGATGTGCCGACAAATACCGATAGGAGTCGCACGTATCTCATTCTCAGGGCACACCGGATGTGACAAGCTACGAGTAAAATCATCCCTCAAGTTTCCCTGAGGTGGCCCCGCAGGCTGCCCGTTTCAGACCAACACTCACAGGAGCACTGGCCCGGGGGGGTTTAAAATAAAGATGACCCTTGAGTCTGCAGAACTCAAGGGAAAGGTATAGGTGGTAGGTATGCAAATGGTAAAACCAAGGTTGGGCCTTGCTGGAGGAGTTTTATTTAAAGCGAACTATCAAGGGGTTCCCATAACACCCAACCGTGTAAGGAACGCAAAATCAAGGAACATAACACCGGTATGACGGAAACTAGGGCGGCAAGAGTGGAACAAAACACCAGGCATAAGGCCGAGCCTTCCACCCTTTACCAAGTATATAGATGCATTAAAGTAAATAAGAGATAATAATGATATCCCAACAATATCCATGTTCCAACATGGAACAAACTTCAACTTCACGTGCAACTAGCAACGCTATAAGAGGGGCTGAGCAAAAGTGTTAACATAGCCAAACAATGGTTTGCTAGGAAGGTGGGTTAGAGGCTTGATATGGCAACATGGGAGGCATGATATAACAAGTGGTAGGTAGCGCGACATAGCGATAGAACGAAACAACTAGCAAGCAAAGATAGAAGTGATTTTGAGGGTATGGTCATCTTGCCTGCAAAGTTCTCAGAGTTGTCGAAAGCTTGATCCTCGTCAGCATACTCAACAGGTTCCTCGTTCACATACTCATCTCCCAGCTCTACCCAAATCAAGAACACAAGCAATGGAATGACAATCAATCACGGTGCAATGCACAAGCAACATGATGCAATACATGGCATGATATGCAATGCATATGCGTGCTCCGGAAGGGAAAGAATGATCAAGGCATCAACTTGGCAAACCAAGTATGCCGCTGGAAAGATGAGGTGATTTCGGTCAAAATCGATATAAGGATCACCGGAAATGGA
Source organism: Triticum dicoccoides (assembly GCF_002162155.2). NCBI lineage: Eukaryota > Viridiplantae > Streptophyta > Magnoliopsida > Poales > Poaceae > Triticum > Triticum dicoccoides. The sequence continues at coordinate 353,095,194 of NC_041392.1, forward strand.
TGCACGGTTGACAAATGACAAGCAACACAAGAATGACGCAAAACTGCGATTAACAGCAGGATGGCACTTAGAATGCAACAAGAAACTTAGCTAGTGCACTCTAACATAGCAACAAAGCATATGGAAGTGATGTACAAGAGATTCTTGACAAAACATGAACACTGAGCTACGGCTAAATCACACTAGAGCAAGTTCAAACAAGCATGGCAAAAGTGCAAAAGATATCAGCTTCACAGACTTTGTGAAAATACTAACATGTCAAAAACAACATCAGGAAGCAATGTTTAGAGCAGGCAAACAACATGCTACAGGAACATATCATACAAACATAGGCATGGCATGATTCTACTAAAAGCATAAAACAAAAGCCCCCTTACTGAACATGAGCCAAAAGGGCACAGAAGATACGATGGCACCCATGTAAACATAGCAAGTTTCATTAACAGATTCAGACTTAGAAGAAAAACAGAGCATGACATAAACAGATTTATGATAGCAACTTTGCGAGCTCATGCCACTCACCACAAACCAATAAATGACAACATAAGCATACCAGCAGCAAGATGACATGTTCATGAAGCTAACCATGGAAAGATAAAGTTAATAGGATGCATGGATCACTAGAAACAACCATGGAAATATTGATTAACATGTTGACAATCTGCCAGGAATAATATGTAGCAAAACTAGAGCAAGAAAAGGACATGCTAGAGCACTCCATAATTTCAACTAGGGGCATAAATGGATATAGCATAACCAAATGTTCAAAACATCCAAAGTGAAATAACCCAAAATAAGCATGGATCTCAATGTAGCATCAAGTTTACATGGCATCAAAATAACAGCAGGAAAAAGACTTAGCACAATCCTAAGTCTCTGAAAACAACAACATCACGGAGCCTAGTTTTCATGCTTGTGCTAGTCACCACATATATCACAAAAATACAAGACTTGCACCTCTATGAATATGGAATGTTGTAGTTCAAAACACATGTAGACCTCATGCTCAAAGGATGCACACATCAAATGCAACAAAAATGAAAAATCACCATGATCTGATAACTACCAGCAGTTAACATTTTATAGCACTCTTGCAGCAAAGAAAATGGCATCATAAAGGAAAGTAACATGCATGGATATGATGCTAACATGAAGAGCTCAACGAGACAAACATTTTGACATATTATATGCATGATTTGGAGCCACGGTCACTGAGATATGATGCGATGAAGGAGGCATAAAAATAAGAGAGGACAAGGACATAGCAATCGACCTCTCCAAGATCTAGGGTTTCCTCGGGAACACAGATCGAGGCGGCGGCGGATCTCGCCGGAGACAAGTCGATGGCATCCGGAGTTGGTCGGGGGAGTGCAGGGCGCCAGATTCGCCCCTCGGAATTGATGGGCGGCGAGGCGACGATGTGGGCGTGGCGGGGACGGCGAGCGCGAGGCGGCGGGGAGCTCCGGCGTGGGCCGGCAGCGAACTAGCGCGACGGCGGCGACGAGCTAACGCGGTGGCGGCAGCGAGCGCAGGCGACGCGGGGCGTGGCGTGGTTGATCGGGTCGGGGGGCCGCGCCTGGGCCCGGCGGGTGGCAGCGGAGCGGGATAGGTGGCGAGGCCCGATTGGCTACGAGTGGCGGCGGGATTGTGTTCGGCCCCTCCGGACGTGTCCGGTGGCGGCGGGGAGGCTAGGCTAGGGTTTTATCTATGGAATTTTCGAGGAGGGGCACATATTTATAGGTAGATGGAGGTAGGAGTGTCCAAATGAGGTGTGGTTTTCTCCCACACAATCGTGATCCGACGGCGGAGAACATGGAGATGTCTTAGTTGGGTTATTGGGCTGTTTTGGAGGGGTGTTGGGCTGCAACACACAAGATGCTTTTGCGGTTACCCGGTTAACCGTTGAGGCATCAAACGACCTCCAAATGGAACGAAATTTGGCAGGCGGTCTACCGGTGGTGTACCAAGGCCACTTGACAAATATCGACCCATTCCGAGAACGTTTATCTCCCGCTCACGAAAAGAGACAAGTGGGTGCACCGGGTGCATGTGGGAGTGCCGGACTGCGAAACGGACAACGGGGAAAATGCTCGGATGCATGAGACGAACACGAATGCAAATGTGATGCACATGATGACATGATATGAAATGCATGACATGAACAAAATGCAAAACAAAGACAAAACCCAACTACAGAGGGAATCTCATAACATGAAGCAGGAAACTGCAAGAGTCAGAGTTACAAATATGGCAAGTTACATCCGGGATGTTACACGCTTAGCCGGAGAAACAACTTGCAATGCTTTAGGTAATGCCTTAGTGCCAAAATTTTGCTTCGATGCAAAAGGATATGACATGAAAGAATGCGATGCACTAGTATCAAATAAGACTTTTGCAGGAAAAGAGTTAACTGAAAGGTTACCCATGATCACTTCTGAAAAATCCTCTGCCTGAGCTGCGTTCATCATGTTCACCTTAGCATGCTTGGGATTATGCTTGACCACTGCATTGCTTGAAGATCTCACATGAGGAGGAGGCGGAAGGCGTCTTTGGTTGAAGCACTTGTTTGCATAGTGCCCTTTCTGCTGACACTTGTTGCAAGTCACCTCTGAGAGCAGACGATGATAAGGGGCACTTGACCTTGGAGTTTGAGACTGAGCTTTGTTCTGATAGCCTGGGTTGGGTGGGTGGGAAGATCCATTGCCACCTTTGCTCTTCTGCTGGTAGGGCTGACGAAACGGAGGAGGAGGTGGAAGCCAGAACTTTTGTTGCTTAGCTGCCACTTGTGAGGAAGAAGAAGACTGAACTGCATCACTGACTCTCTTCTTAGAAGCCTGGCACTTGAGCTGAGCAGCTTCTTGCTTTAGTGCCATGTTATAGAATTGGTTAAACTTGGTCGGCTCGAGAAGCACGAGAGCTAACTGCAGATCTTCTCTGAGGCCACCTCTGAATTGATAGATCATACTCTTTTCATCAGGAACGTCTTGTTTAGCGAAGCGAGCAAGTTTCTGAAACTAGATATTGTATTGGTACACGGGCATGCTGCCTTGCTTGAGATTGCGGAACTTGTTGGGGATATAACTACCAGGTATGACCCGCCCAGGAGGGGCCGGGTCAATCACCATGGTGGGTTACTTAAAAGAAGCCCGACGAGTATACATGGCGACAGTTCATGATAAGGCTTGTAGTAGGCCCAAGCCCAGAGGCGGCTTAAGGCTCGTAATTATAAACCGCCATGTATGATAAGACTTGTAAAGTAAGGCATGTAAAAGACGTTACCGAGACGGACACGTTGTATGAGCTAGCTGGGACTCTGTAGGCCGCCGGGCATCAACCCGTGTATATAAGGGGACGACCCGGCGGTGGCTTAGGGCAAGAAGCAACAGGCCGAGAGCCGAGCTAGCGTATTTTGCTCCTTGGTCATCGAAACCTAGAAATACCACAACAACTAGACTAGGCCTTACCTTCACCGCAAGGGGCCAAACCAGTATAAACCCCGCGTGCCCTTTGTCCTGACTAACCCCTTTAAGCTTACTAGTTGCGATGGCTCCACGACTAAGTCCTTTCACTAGGACATCTGTCGTGACAATTCCACGATAGTTGGAGCTCACCATGGGGCCAGCGCATGGTGGATTTGAGTTCTTGAAGGGCAGCTTTGAAGGGCTCAAGGGATACGTTGTGGGTCGGATGACCAAGAGTCGTCGCGGCAAGCTCTACATCGACAACGAAGGCTGGGGCCCCCACGCCAACTCGGTTGAGTACGTGTACCGAGTCCCCTTGGTGGAATCCACGTCTTCATCGGCCGGATCGGCAAGCCGGGCCCTGAGCCGGACATCTGCACTGACCTCATCGAGACGGCTCAGCGTGCGAGACCCACCCGGACTCAGCCCGCCGTGAAGCGTTCCTTCGTGGGTTGCATCCATGGAGGGGAGTTCTCTGAAGGATCTGTGGATGGCGGTGAGACGAATGTCTATTCTGATGGTAAGTCGTCCACATGTGAAACGGATTCATTGTATCAACTACAGGATGGCAGGCTTGGGGGTTGTTCCGATGGCAGCAGTATTTCGGGCCCCTTTGAGCCGCCGAACAGAGCGGGGGTCTTCGTGACTGGTACACATCCCACACAAAACTCTACAGCTGCGTCAGCAATAACCTTCGGGACGGCGGCGACCGGCTCAGGAGACCCGGCGCGCCCGCTGGCTCAGGTGTTGATGGATTTTATGGATAAGATGACGTCCCTGTTGACCGCCGTGGTTGAACCGGCGGATAAGGCTCAGCATGATGCGGAGGTGGCACGGCTACGTGAGGAGGTAGCACAGGCCAAGGAAAACTTGGCGGTGGAGGATGTCAGGATGGCAGCGGAGCGGACGGCTTTGGACGCCCGGGCTCAGCAACTTCAATCATAGGCTTTTCAGGTCATGATGAATCTGAACGCATCAAACAAGGTCATGAGGAGAAGGCACCAGAAGGCTCAATCACGACTGCCTTTGACTTACGATCCTAGGAACCTCTTCCACACACCTGGAGCCGGTCCCAGTAACCCACCGAAGGCAAACCGGATTACAACACCCGGAGCTGGGGCGCCGGGTCAACCGCGGGCTATGGAACCCCCTCGTGTGAATACTGCTCCATCTCATTATACACCGACGCCACCGGGTCACTTTCCTAGCCCTCTGGAGAATCTGATCGCTGCATCAACACGTTTGGCAGCTCTCCCCATGGAAGGCGACTCTCCGACGGTGATCGAAACGTGAAGGGTCAGAGAACTTCTTCAGATGGCTCTGGCACAACAGGAATCATACTCTTATAGTCAAGACAGAATTCATTTAACCCCTCGCCCGAGCCGGAGCCCAAGCTATAGCAAGCATATGGATTCAACGGTCGTGTCAAGCAACTCCCAGCGCCATAACCAGCCGCGCAGGTATGACCCGGCGCGTGATGGGGCTCTTAACTTGGCTAACCAGGAGAGGATTCGCCAAGAGGCTGAGCGGGCGGCTCAACAGGCAGCTGAGCAGGCGGCTCACCAAGCTTTTCCGGTTTATCCGGCTCTATGTAATGAGCGTTTACCAAAGGATTTCAAGGGGCCTCGGAAGGTGCCTAATTATACGGCTGACTTACAACCCGGGGCATGGATCGAAAGTTATGAGATGGCCATGGAATTGCTGGAGGTCAGTGATGCAGCGATGGCCAAATACTTTACCATGATGTTGGATGGGACAGCTCGCACTTGGTTAAAGAGGTTGCCCCCCAACTCCATCGGCTCATGGGCAGAGTTAAAGGCCCGGTTTATTCAGAACTTCAAAGACACATGCAAGCAACCCATGTCAATTGTGGACTTAACTAATTGCAAGCAAGAGGAAGGTGAATCCACGACCCATTGGGTGCACCGGGTAAAGGAGATGATACATTCATCTGATGAGATGGATGCCGGCTCCGCGGTCTTAATGTTGGAGAAAAAATGTCATTTTGAATCTCTGAAACAGAAGCTGGGGCGGCTCAACCGTGATTGCAATGACATGGGCCAGCTGATGGCGGCTCTGGTCAAATACGCCGATTCTGACAGTACCAAAGATCCCGCGTCTGACAAAGAGAAGACAGGGAAGGGAAAATAGAACGACAACGACAAAGGTCATCAGCATAACCCGGCAAATCAAGGAGGTAATAATAAACATAAGGCTGACGGTAGTCTGGAGTTTGTGGCTAACACCAATGCACAAGGCAATAATCAACGGCGTAAGGGGAGGCCACCTCCTCGGTCAGGCGGGTCAGGTCCTACCCTTGAGCAGTTGCTAAATGAACCCTATCCAAGACACGGCACCCGGGAGAAGCCGGCCACCCATCTATGGAAAGATTGTACGATCATGAAGGTGTCCAAGAATTCTAACATGTTTGATGGTAATCATGGGCCTGGCAACGGTTCAGGCGGTGGCAGATTTCATGGCCCGGGCGGCGGCTCAGGCGGTGGCGGTTTTCATGGCCAGGGCCCTCAGGGCAATCAAGGCGGCTATAATCAGCAATCTGGCCAAGGTAGTCAACAACAGTAGCAATCCGGGTATCAGAGTATCCCAAAGCAGCTAAACAGTGGGCAGTACCACGTGGTCACCACCAGTTTATGCAAAAGGGACCAGAAACTTCATAAGAGAGTTGTGAATGTGGTTGAACCGGTGGTTCCACGTTATTTGAGATGGTCGGAGCAGCCTATTGTCTGGAGTAGCGAAGATCACCCTCCCCGGGTCGATAATCCGGGTCACCTGGCTTTGGTGGTGGCCCCTCAGGTTGGTGGATACAAATTCACTAAAGTACTCATGGATGGAGGCAGTAGTATCAACATTCTCTATTAGGAGACGTTCCATCGCATGGGGTTGACTAACAAAAGCCTTAAGACATCCAACACCGTTTTCCATGGAGTAGTGCCTGGTAAGTCGGCATAACCAGTTGGTAAGATTGAGCTAGAAGTAGCCTTTGGAGATGAGCATGATTCTAGGGCAGAGAAGTTAACTTTTGACGTGGTCACAATCAAAAGCCCATATCACACCCTGTTTGGACGGCCGGAATTCATGGCACGGCCATGTTATGTTTATCTGCAGCTCAAGATGCCGGGTTATAAGGGCACTATCACAGTGCATGGAAGTCAGAAGCTAGCTTTGGAATGTGAAGAAGGTGATGCTGCTTATGCCGAATCTGTTTGTGCGACAGAGGAATTGAAGTTTTACAAGGATAATGTCAACCCGACGGACATGACATCTTTGAAAAAGCCAACCACAGAACATGAGTCGGCGCTGAAGTTTAAGTCCGCTGACGATACTGATGACCCACAAGTATAGGGGATCTATCATAGTCCTTCGATAAGTAAGAGTGTTGAACCCAACAAGGAGCAGAAGGAAATGATAAGCGGTTTTCAGCAAGGTATTCTCTGCAAGTATTGAAATAAGTGGTAACAGATAGTTTTGTGATAGGATAAATTGTAACAAGCAACAAGTAACAAAAGTAAATAAAGTGCAGCAAGGTGGCCCAATCCTTTTGTAGCAAAGGACAAGCCGGAACAAACTCTTATAATAGGAAAAGCGCTCCCGAGGACACATGGGAATATCGTCAAGCTAGTTTTCATCGTGTTCATATGATTCGCGTTCGATACTTTGATAATGTGGTATGTGGGTGGACCGGTGCTTGGGTGCTGTTCTTACTTGAACAAGCATCCCACTTATGATTAACCTCTATTGCAAGCATCTGCAACTACAACAAAAGTACTAAGGTAAACCTAACCATAGCATGAAACATGTGGATCCAAATCAGCCCCTTACGAAGCAACGCATAACTAGGGTTTAAGCTTCTGTCACTCTAGCAACCCATCATCTACTTATTACTTTCCAATGCCTTCCTCTAGGCCCAAATAATGGTGAAGTATTATGTAGTCGACGTTCACATAACACCACTAGAGGCTAGACAACATACATTTTATCAAAATATCAAACGAATACCAAATTCACATGACTACTAATAGCAAGACTTCGCCCTTGTCCTCAGGAACAAACGTAATTACTCACAAAGCATATTCATGTTCATAATCAGAAGGGTAATAATATGCATATAGGATCTGAACATATGATCTTCCACCAAATAAACCAACTAGCATCAACTACAAGGAGTAATCAACACTACTAGCAACCTACTAGCACCAATCCCAGACTTTGAGACAAGAATTGGATACAAGAGATGAACTAGGGTTTGGAGATGAGATGGTGCTAGTGAAGATGTTGATGGAGATTTCCCTCTCCCAGTGAGAGGAGCGTTGGTGATGACGATGGTGATGATTTCCCCCTCCAGGAGGGAAGTATCCCCGGCAGAACAGCTTTGCCGGAGCTCTAGATTGGTTCCGCCAAGGTTCCGCCTCGTGGCAGCGGAGTCTCGTCCCGAAACGTTTCTCCTGATTTTTTTCTCATCGAAAGACTTCATATAGGAGAAGATGGACGTCGGAGAGCCACCAGGGGGCCCACGAGGTACGGGGGCGCGCCCCCCCACCCTCGTGAGCAGGGTGTGGGCCCCCTGGCCTTCATCTTTGGCGAGGATTTTTCTTTATTTATTTTAAGATGTTCCGTGGATTTTCAGGACTTTTGGAGTTGCGCAGAATAGGTCTCTAATATTTGCTCCTTTTCCAGCCCAGAATTCCAGTTGCCGGCATTCTCCCTCCTTATGTAAACCTTGTAAAATAAGAGAGAATAGCCATAAGTATTGTGAGATAAAGTGAAATAACAGTCCATAATTCAATAAATATTGATATAAAAGCATGATGCAAAATGGACGTATCAACTCCCCCAAGCTTAGACCTCGCTTTTCCTCAAGCGCAAAGCCGATAACAATAAATATGTCCTCATGTTTAGAGGTAGAGGCGTCGATAAAAATAAAATACGGACATGAAGGCATCATGATTATTCTCATAACAGCAACATATATAGCTTTTGTCATATGATTACTTATGTTCAAGTGATGATCTATTCACAATGCAAAAGTATAAATCATAAACCTTATTGGGCTCCGACAAACTATAATCTCAGTCATTGAAGCAATTGCAATTTATCTTAACATCGGAAAGAGTCTATGTCAGAGCTCAAAAGCAAGTCCACATACTCAATTATCATTTAGTCCTCCATAATTGCTAACACTCACGCAATACTTGTGGTTACAGAGTTTTAATTGGACACAGAGAAAGATAGGGGCTTATAGTTTTGCCCCACAACCTTTTGCCTGAAGGGTAATGTCAACAATAATGGTTCATGCTCCCCTACATCCAATTAGATATATATATCATGTTCTTTCCAACATGCTGAGCTTGCCAAAGGATAAAATGAAAAAGAAAAGCTGAAGATCACCATGACTCTTGCAGAAGGTAGAAGATAATAATAAAGGATAGGCCCTTCGCAGAGGGAAGCAGAGGTTGCCATGCACTTTTATGGTTGGATGCATAAAATCTCAATGCGAAAGAACATCACTTTATATTGCCCCTTGTGATATGAACCTTTATTATGCAGTCCGTCGCTTTTATTACTTCCACATCACAAGATCGTAAAGCTTATTTCTCCCACACCAATCTATCATACATATTTAGAGCAATTTTTATTGCTTTGCACCGATGACAACTTACTTGAAGGATCTTACTCAATCCATAGGTAGATATGGTGGACTCTCATGGCAAAACTGGTTTAAGGGTATTTGGAAGCACAAGTAGTATTTCTACTTGGTGCTGAGAATTTGGCTAGCATGAGGGGGAAAGGCAAGCTCAACAAGTTAGAGGATCCATGACAACATACTTTATCTCAGATATAAGAAAGACATAACTCATTACGTTGTCTTCCTTGTCCAACATCAACCCTTTAGCATGTCATATTTTAATGAGTGCTCCCAATCATAAAAGATGTCAATGATAATATATCTATATGTGAAAACCTCTCTTTCCTTATTACTTCCTATTAATTGCAACAATGACCAAAGCTATGTTTGCCAACTCCCAACAACTTTTAATCATCATACTCTTTCTATGTGAAGTCATTACTCTCAATAAGATCAATATGAACTTTTTGTTTCTTTTTATTTTGTTTCTATTTTCTTTTATTCACCCAAGATCATGGAAAAATAATCAAGCCCTTGACTCAACACTAATATTTATTATATATAGCTCACGGACTCGATTACAAAGAGAGATCATAAAGCAAAACTCAAAACTAGATCATGCCATAAACCTTATTCTACTAGATCAAGATACTACTAATAGGATCGAACTAAGAAAAATGGTAAAGATAGGAGTTGTGATTGTGATACGATATTGGGGCACCTCCCCCAAGCTTGGCAGTTGCCAAGGGGAGTGCCCATACCCATGTGATTATATCTCCTTGGTTGGTGAAGAAGGTGGAGGTGACGGATAATCGCACATCGAGCATAAGAGGTCCTCCAACTTGCGAATAATACCCTTGAGTGCAACAATATGCTCCTTCAACAAAATATTTTCTTGTGTGAGATACTTGTTTTGTATACGAGCTAACTCAATCATCTTGAAAGCTTCGATCTCAGTTGGGGTAAGAAGGTTATGATCAAGTTGGAGGGTGTCTTTTGCTGCGGGGGCTTGATCCTCCGTGGCCTTATTGATCCTTTCATCCTTGTTGACCCTCGTGGGTTCTTCCCTCTTCAGATCTACCTTCATTAGCCAAGCATCATTGTCACCATTGTTGGAGGAGGGAGACGACATGATGCCTAGCCTGGAAAACCCTGACAGAAAACAGCTCAAAACAAGAACAGAGGAGGTTTGCGTGATACGGGAGTCAAAACCTTCGGGAGGTTATATAATGAATTTTTACCGACTAAAATACGTATTGTGCAAGAAAACGGAGTCCGAAAGGCACACGAGGTGCTCACGAGGTAGGGGCGCGCCCATGGGGGTAGGGAGCGCCCACCACCCTCGTGGGTCCCTCGTGTCCTTCCCGGACTGCTACTTATTTTTCTATTTTTCTAAATATTCCAAAACGGAGAAATATTGCCTTAAAAATTGTTTTGGAGTCGGTTTACTTACTGACGTTTTCCTTGACTAGGGGGTACTCACCACGTCATCTCCCGATCTATTAGATTGGGCCGAGGACCCCCATGGCCGTATACTCATGGGCCAGTTCGGACAACTGCCGCATACAAGGAATATTCCACAAGACTTGGCGATCAAGACAAGGACTCCTCCCCACCGGCGTATTCGGCTAGGACTCTTGTTATCCTAGGCCTCTGGTGCATTATATAAACCGAGGCCAGGCTAGTCAATAGATCATATACATACAATCATACCATAGGCTAGCTTCTAGGATTTTAGCCTCATTGATCTCGTGGTAGATCTACTCTTGTACTACCCATATCATCAATATTAATCAAGCAGGAGTAGGGTATTACCTCCATCGAGAGGGCCCGAACCTGGGTAAAAACATCGTGTCCCTTGTCTCCTGTTACCATCCGGCCTTGACGCACAGTTCGGGACCCCCTACCCGAGATCCACCGGTTTTGACACCGACATTGGTGCTTTCATTGAGAGTTCCGCTGTGTGATCGACAAAAGGATCGATGGCTCGCCTGCAGATCAACTGCGACTTCAGCGTCTTCGTCACCAGTTCGACTGGTCACCTTGGTTCGACCAAGAATTGCACCCCGTGTTCGGATCACCATGTTCGGACGAGGGCCTTCATCAAAAATCAACTCCGATCTCTATCAAGATCATGGAGGAATTATCTATGGAGCTCGGGGGCTCAACGTCAACATTGCCCTCAAGCGACCGTGCTGTTTTTTTGGACAGCGAACTCGTATCTGCCGCCACCACATCCTCGAGTATCGCTTTGACGATAGCTTTGGTGGAATTGAGCGGAATTGGCTCTATAAAAACCCTGGAAAATTTCGTCGAGTTCCGATGGAGGAATCTCTGGCAATCCACGATATACCGGAGCCCTGTCAAATCTAGATGGGAATTTGGATGATTTTAGGGCATGGTGTCCAGCTTCTAGCTCGGACGTCCTTTGGAAGATCCAACCATTGATCGGCTGCGGAATTCCTATATCTACCACCTCTCAAAATTTCAGCTCAATCCGACCGTCCAAACTCCGGGAACCTTCCGATTAGTGCATCACTTTTTGGATCTGTTTTCTGCGTGAAAACGAATCCGACCCGAGTTCATCTTTTTTATGAACAGGATTTCGGACATCCCTTTTGAAGGAAGTTTTGTACGGGTATTGTGTTTTGCTTCCGAACACATCCCACTAACTTTAAGATCTTTTGAACATGATCTTCAACATCATGCTGGTGTCAAACCAGTCCGGCAATATTACTCCACGGCTGCCGACCTGCGCTAGACACGTCGTCACTTTAGCCGAGCTCAACTTCTTCGGATCATCATCTCGGCAAGCCGAACAAGAGTCCGGCATCGCGAAGGATAAATCATCATCAACATAGCCGCCCCACGGATTACACGGAGCGGGCATATACCGGCATCGCCGCACGGTCACTTCATCAAGCCGGCATCGACCACGTCACGACCTGCATCGACAGGGCCGCACTATTGCTTCTTCAAGCTGGTGTCCATCACGCTGACCTACTTCGACTCATCGGCTGACGTCGAGGCTTCGACATCTCGGCTGGACCGGGGGCTTCGCTGTCTCTTCATCAACCTACTCCGGACACTTCGGCGTCACTAGCCGACCAGCTCCGTCACGTTAGCTGGGCCGAGGGCTTTGTCTCGGTCTATCAAATGGTGACCACATTAACGAGGTCGCGTGGTGGTTCGATCAACTTCCGTACATAGTCCGGCGAACGCCGCATCCGGAGCTCGGACCGACCTGTGAATTCAGGCTTTGCCACGCCTTTACTACATCACGCCGACGCCCTGCCTCGACATTGACTTCGGCGCCAGGCCATATTTCTTCTATTCCTCACTTTGCATAAATTATTTATTATGCAACATTTATTTTTAAATTATCATTATTACTATTATCTCCGGTTTGCACTATTTTGTGCACAGGAAAATGATCCGGGGACTTCGGCGTCACTCTGCCGGTCTGCATTGACCGTGCTATGTCACCACTTCGGCGTGTCGAGCTCTCCGCTCCGCCACCTCGGGACCAGCTTGGGGGATGGAACCTTGCCCCGCATCAAGCTCGGACCGCGTCATCAATACCGAACACATTAACCAGCTAAGTCGCTTTCATGCTCAAAGCTTTAATTTCTAACTTGTGCTCAGTTCGACCAAGCATTATACTTTTTTGGAAAAAAGTTGCTTGTAAAAAATTTCCTTGCCCAAACTTTGTTTGTGACGCATAAATTCAAATACCCCGTTTACTTGGGGGCTTCCTTTATGAAGCTTTTCCTGTTGCATATGATTATACTTGTATGGCTTCGTTCCTTGTTCGTGTATTAGGCCACAATATGCACCATATTGACTTAAGCGATTTGCAAGCTGGGTTGCCTCGCTCCTGTGTTTACCCCTACGTTCTCGATTGTTAAGCTAGGGAGTAAAGGGAGCACCTCTGCGATTGTCCCTATCGGGTCAACCGAGCCGGACCTCAGACTGGGTGAAGCCGAAAGCTAGCGCTCTTATAGTTTTCAATGATGGTCGGCACACAACGGAACTCATGAGTACAAAAAATCTATTGCACAAGTCTCATAATAACAATGAGCACCGAAGAAAGGTATCGGTGGGGGTACTATTTTCTTCGAAGATGCTTCTTACACTTCACGGTAATATAGCATAAGTTCCCTGAGCGCGCTTTGTCTGTTACAGCCTTATGGCCTGATTGCCTGGTTATTGGAAACACCATCAATATTCTCGACCGATGGAGTACATAACACTTTTCGGTCCTTGACTGAAGAGGGAGAAGCTGACGGTCGGTTAAGACGCGTTTAAAGTTCGGTTGAAGATAGATATGATATAAGTACTTCGGTACATGCAATCATTCTTCTACCCAAGTCACTTGGGGGCTCTTAAGTTTATTTGAGCCATTTTATAATAAGTGTTCTTCTTCTTAGTTGTTGCAAAGTTTTATTATTATTTATCACTCCTTTTTCGACACGAGTGTGCGGTCACTAGCCGGGGAGCCTAATTTCTCTCTCAAAGCCGCTAGAGTTTAGTTTGCTAAATTGGCCTGATGAGAAGTACTCCGCCCTCGGGATAGGAGGTTGAAGCCGTAGGATGACCCGCTCGAAGTCTTGAGATAGGATGTATCATGTTAAAGCACGACAGAAGCACTTCTTTTTTCTAAGACCAACTTTCGGATTGGCACCGAACACTTGATATTGTTCGGACGTCATGTTTTTACTGACGTTTCTTGGCTTTCCAAGCTTTTTGGCACTTTTAAACTATTTGTGCTTCTCCAGCATTAGTCTCGCAGTGCAACACCGGACACCTTTAGGGATTCGGCAAAAACATTCTCAGATATTGCTATATATGCATCGGTTTCGAATTGTGTCTTCGGTCAATAGTTGGGTTGCCCGGGTCCTGCACTTGCTTCCTACGTCCCGTTTTGTTCGGCTAGGCGTGCAAAGGGAGAACCACTGCGATTGTGCTTCCAGCTCACGTGGTTAAGCACCTCAGTGGAGAAAGCCGAAAAATGACTTTCACAATAAGCGTAAACTGGTCAGCGATCTGATGACTATGTTAAATGATGGGCCGTTCATAACATTGGCCGAAGTGTTTACGGCTTGACCCGGACTGTCGCCGAACACTACCGGGGGCTATTAACTGGCCTCCCAAACTAAATCCTCAATATTTTGCTCTTACATTAGAGCTGAGGTTTAATGATCATGCTTAGCATGACAACCCAAAGAAAGGAACCGATAGCGGGACTATTTTCTTTGGAAGACATTTCTTCTGTTAAACAGTGATATAACTCTCTGCGTACCTTTGTTTATAAAACCGTATGGCCAGATTGCCTTGTTTGTTGTAAATCTTTGCCCTCATAAAGGCTTTATAAAGTAGGACAAACACTCCTCGGCTACTGGCCGAGGAGGTGGAAGCCGATGGTCGGTCAACAAAGTTTTGTACAATGCGGATCCGAGCATTAATGACGTAAAGTACTTGGATACATAGAGTCATTACACATAATTTGTGATTTTACTATGGATATTGTTCCTTAATTCGGCCACTCGTGCCCGTATTAAGGCTCGGGGGCTACTGGGCTTCGGGCTTATTATTTACAAATATTAAAGGGGCACATTGATCCCCTGATCTGGTGTTACCACCCGACCAGTGTCTCGGGGGCTACTGCATTGCTTGTCCAATGCAGAAAATTTTATGTGCAATATAGTTTCCGAGGAGATTTTGATCCTCAGGTTGGTCGGCCGCACCCAACCTGAGTCTCGAGGACTGAGCACGCCGCTTTTAGTGTCCCGAAGTATTCTGCCAAGCTTGGACTTGATCCTCAGGCCGATTTTGCAGATCAACCTGAGTCTCAGCGGCTACTAGGATCAGCGGTCTTACGTCATCCTTCAGGTGCATCTCGGGTTTTAGACCGATATACACCTTGAGGGCTACTGGCTATATATCTCGGCAGAGAATAAATTGCAATAATAAAAAATATTAACAAAAAATCGGCCCACAGTCGGGGTGGTGCACCACCTCGGAAGCAGTCCGGCATAAAGCTCGGGCGCTAGTGGCTGGCTCCATAGAGGGCATTTCCGATATTAAGCTCGGCTAAACTCCTTCAAACTTCTTTGAACCAAGGTGATTTACGACACCTCGGATATAGTCCGGTGTTGGAGCTCGGATACATAGTCCGGCGTTGGAGCTCGGATACATTCCGGCATTAGAGCTGGGAAGCGGTCCGGCGTTGGTGCTTGGCTGCAAAAGATACCTCGAATGCAGTCCGGCGTTGGAGCTCGGACGCAAGAGGACACTGACTCCCGGGAACAACTTCAAACCCGAGGTGTGGCATAAAAATAAACAAGGCATTGATAAAGGCCAGAAACTTAAAGGGGCTCCTCGGGTACCCGGCGTATAAACTCGTCGAATGCATCTCCGCGATCCTCAAGATCGAAGATGAGAAGATTTGTTGAACCAGTTTTCAAGACCGACGACCGAAGATGAAGAACAGTTCGGAAGAATCGAGGAGCGTCCCTAACTTGAAGACCGGTTCAGGGGGCTACTGACGGTGTCCTGGACTAGGGGGTACTCACCACGTCATCTCCCGATCTATTAGATTGGGCCGAGGACCCCCATGGCCGTATACTCATGGGCCAGTTCGGACAGCTGCCGCATACAAGGAATATTCCACAAGACTTGGCGATCAAGACAAGGACTCCTCCCCACCGGCGTATTCGGCTAGGACTCTTGTTATCCTAGGCCTCTGGTGCATTATATAAACCGAGGCCAGGCTAGTCGATAGATCATATACATACAATCATACCATAGGCTAGCTTCTAGGGTTTTAGCCTCATTGATCTCATGGTAGATCTACTCTTGTACTACTCATATCATCAATATTAATCAAGCAGGAGTAGGGTATTACCTCCATCGAGAGGGCCCGAACCTGGGTAAAAACATCGTGTCCCTTGTCTCCTGTTACCATCCGGCCTTGACGCACAGTTCGGGACCCCCTACCCGAGATCCACCGGTTTTGACACCGACACTTACCGTACCACATACCTATTCCTTTTCGGAGTCTGAAACGTTCCAGAAAGGGTCCCTTATGTATTCCTCCGGGGTTACGGTTTTTTTGACCAAAGAACAGTAGGGTAAGTCCCCTACTGTGAGTCATTTTCATTTATAAAGAGAGTATCCAAATTACATAATCAAGTGGTTGTTGGGGGGACAACCAAGTAGGTACAATCTAGGGGGAGGAAAGTAAGGAAATTATTGAAAAATTAAATATTGTCTATCCATGAAGACATGCCCTCTTTTAGAGTGGGTTTAGCCCTCAGCATGGTCATTTTGAAATATCTGACAAAGTCAATCTTGCAATCATTTATTGAGCAAGGTATCCCTTCAAAAATCATCCCATTCCTTTGGTTCCATATGCTCCAGCAACCAAGAATCATGATTTCCATGAAGTGGTCGATTTTATATCTATGTTTAGCATCAATAATCATATTGTTGATCTCCATATCCGAATTCCATTCAAATCCAATGTTCCACCAGTTTCAATAATATTGGTTTCAACATTTATGGGCTTACCTGAGATATAATGTTTCATTCTTTGACCGTTTACCACCTTCGGATTTGTGCCTTCAAAGTTGTTGATCTTTATGGCACCGGAACAATAGACCTCTTCGATAACATAGGGGCCTTCCCATTTAGAGAGAAGTTTTCCTGCAAAAAATCTTAAACGAGAGTTGTATAGCAATACATAATCACCTACATTAAACTCACGCTTTTGTATCCTTTTGTCATGCCATCTTTTAACTTTTTCTTTAAACAACTAGGCATTTTCATAAGCTTGGGTTCTCCATTCATCAAGTGAGCTAATATCAAATAACCTCTTTTCACCGGCAAGTTTGAAATCATAGTTGAGCTCTTTAATAGCCCAATATGCCTTATGTTCTAGTTCGAGAGGTAAGTGACATGCTTTTCCATAAACCATTTTATATGGAGACATACCCATAGGATTTTTATATGCAGTTCTATAAGCCCATAATGCATCATCAAGTTTCTTGGACCAATTCTTTCTAGACCTATTAACAGTCTTTTGCAAAATTAATTTGAGCTCTCTATTGCTTAACTCTACTTGTCCACTAGACTGTGGGTGATAAGGAGATGCAATTCTATGATTAACATCATATTTAGCAAGCATTTTACGGAAATCACCATGAATAAAGTGTGAACCACCATCAGTCATTAAATATCTAGGGACTCCAAACCTCGGGAAAATAACTTCTTTAAGCATTTTAATAAAAGTGTTATGATCAGCACTACTAGTTGGAATAGCTTCTACCCACTTAGTAACGTAATCAACAACAACTAAAATATGTGTGTATCCATTAGAGGTAGGAAAAGGTCCCATATAATCAAAGCCCCAAACATCAAATGGTTCAATAACAAGAGAATAATTCATAGGCATTTCTTGACGTCTACTAATATTACCAATTCTTTGACATTCATCACAAGACAAGACAAACTTACGGGCATCCTTGAAGAGAGTAGGCCAATAAAAACCAGATTGCAATACCTTATGTGCAGTCCTATGTCCAGCGTGGTGTCCTCCATAAGACTCGGAGTGACACTTGCGTAGGATCTATTCCTGTTCATGCTCAGGTACACAATGTCTAATAACACCATCTACTCCTTCTTTAAAAAGATGTGGGTCATCCCAAAAGTAATGTCTTAAATCGTAGAAAAACCTTTTCTTTTGCTGGTATGTGAAGCTAGGTGGTATAAACTTAGCAACAATATAATTAGCATAATCAGCATACCATGGAGTACTACGAGAAGTACTTATAACATTTAATTGTTCATCAGGAAAGCTACCATTAATAGGTAGTGGGTCATTAAGAACATTTTCTAACCTAGACAAGTTGTCTGCAACAGGGTTCTCAGCTCCCTTTCTATCAACAATATTCAAATCAAATTCTTGTAGCAAGAGAACCCATCTAATAAGTCTAGGTTTAGCACCTTTCTTTTCCATAAGATATTTAATAGCAGCATGATCAGTTTGAATAGTTACTTTAGAATCAACAATATAAGATATGAACTTATCACAAGCAAATACAACTGCTAAAAGCTCTTTTTAAGTAGTAGCATAATTTCTTTGAGCATTGTCCAGAGTCTTACTAGCATAATGAATAACATTTAATTTCTTATCAACGCTTTGCCCTAGAACAACACCTACATCATAATCACTAGCATCACACATAATTTCAAAGGGCAAATTCCAATCAGGTAGCTGAACAATAGGTGTAGAGACTAATGCTTTCTTAAGTATTTCAAATGCTTCTACACAATCATCATCAAAGACAAATGGTATACCTTTTTGCAATAAATTAGTTAGAGGCCGAGAAATTTTTGAGAAGTCCTTAATGAACCTCCTATAAAATCCAGCGTGACCAAGGAAACTTCTTATACCTTTGATGTCCTTGGGACATGGCATCTTTTCAATAGCATCAACCTTGGCTTTATCAACTTCAATACCTCTTTCAAAAACTTTGTGCCCCAAGACAATACCTTCATTAACCATAAAGTGGCACTTTTCCCCATTCAAGACAAGATTAGTTTCTTCACATCTCTGCAAAACTCGATCAAGATTGCTCAAGCAATCATCAAAAGAGGAACCATAGACGGAGAAGTCGTCCATGAAAACCTCACAAATCTTTTCACAAAAGTCAGAGAATATAGCCATCATGCATCTTTGAAAGGTAGCAGGTGCATTACATAGACCAAAAGGCATACGTCTATAAGCAAAAGTACCAAAAGGGCATGTAAAAGTAGTCTTTGATTGATCTCTAGCCGACACAGGTATTTGAGAGAAACCAGAATAACCATCTAGAAAGCAATAGTGTGTATTTTTGCATAATGTTTCTAGCATTTGATCAATAAAAGGTAAGGGGTAATGATCTTTCTTAGTAGCTTTATTTAATTTATGGAAATCAATTACCATCCTATAACCTGTGATAATTCTTTGTGGAATCAATTCATCTTTATCATTAGGAACAACAGTAATACCTCCCTTCTAAGGGACACAATGGACAGGACTTGCCCACTCACTATCAGCAACGGGATAGATTATACCTGCCTCCAGAAGCTTGAGTATTTCTTTTCTTACCACTTCTTTCATTTTAGGATTCAGACGTCGTTGAGGATCATGAACTGGTTTGGCATATGCTTCCAAATTTATTTTACGTTGACATAGAATGGGACTAATGCCCTTAAGATCATCAAGAGTATATCCAATAGCAGCACGATGCTTCTTCAGAGTTTTCAATAATCTTTCTTCTTCATGCTCTGAAAGGTTAGCACTAATAATAACAGGATATATCTTCTTTTCATCAAGATAAGCATATTTAAGATTATCAGGCAACGGTTTAAGCTCAAACACGGGATCACCCTTGGGTGGAGGTGGATCCCCTAAAATTTCAATAGGCAAATTGTGTTGCAGAATAGGTTCCTGTTTAAAGAATACTTCATCTATTTCACTTCTTTCATTCATGAACATATCATTTTCATGGTCTAGCAGATAATGTTCTAAAGGATCACTAGGAGGTACGGCAATAGAAGCAAGACCAATAATTCCATCCTTACTAGGTAATTCTTCCTCATGATGTTGTTTACTAAATTTAGAGAAATTAAACTCATGAACCATATCATCCAAGCCAACAGTAACAACATTCTTAGTGCAATCTATGGTAGCATTGACAGTATTTAAGAAGGGTCTACCAAATATAATGGGACAAAAGCTATCTTGTGGGGAACCAAGAACAAGAAAATCAGCAGGATATTTAGTTTTCCCACACAAGACTTCAACATCTCTAACAATTCCAATTGGTGAAATAGTATCTCTATTGGCAAGTTTAATTGTGACATCAATACCTTCTAACTCAGCAGGTGCAATTTCATTCTTAATTTCTTTGTATAAGTCAATAGGTATTACACTAGCACTAGCACCCATATCACATAAGCCATGATAACAATGATCTCCTATTTTAATAGAAATAACAGGCACGCCTACCACAGGTCTATGTTTATCCTTATCACAAGGTTTAGCAATTCTAGCAGTTTCACCTTCGAACTGAATAACATGCCCATCAATATTATCAGACAAGAGATCTTTAACAATAGCAATATTAGGTTCTACTTTAACTTGCTCAGGAGGTGTATAAGTTCTAATATTGCTTTTACGAACAACAGTTGAAGCTTTAGCATGATCCTTTATTCTAATAGGGAAAGGTGGTTTCTCAATATAAGAAGTAGGAACAATAGGATCATTATAAGTGACAGTCTTTTCTTCAACTTTAATAGGTGTAGCTACTTTTACTTCTCTGGGAGGATGATATTTAAACCACTTCTCCTTAGGGAGATCAACATAAGTAGCAAAAGATTCATAGAAAGAAGCTACTATCTCAGAGTCAAGTCCATATTTAGTGCTAAACTTATGGAAAATATCAGTGTCCATAGAAGATTTAACACAATCAAACTTAGGTGTCATACCTGAATCCTTACCTTCATCGAGGTCCCAATCTTCAGAGTTGCGTTTAATTCTATCCAATAAATTCCATCTGAATTCAATAGTCTTCATCATAAAAGAGCTAGCACAAGAAGTGTCGAGCATGGTGCGACTGTTTTCAGAAAGCCGAGCATAAAAAATTTGAATGATCATTTCTCTTGAGAGCTCATGATTGGGGAATGAATATAACATTGATTTAAGCCTCCCCCAAGCTTGAGAGATGCTTTCTCCTTCGCGAGGCCAGAAATTATATATATAACTACGATCACGATGAACAAGATGCATAGGGTAATACTTTTGATGAAATTACAACTTCAATCTTTTATAGTCCCATGATCTCATATCATCACATAGCCTATACCATATCAATGTGTCTCCCTTCAAAGATAAGGGAAGACCTTCTTCTTAGCAACATCATCGGGCATACCTGCCAGCTTAAATAATCCACAAACTTCATCCACATATATTAAGTGCTCATCAGGATGCTTCGTTCCATCTCCTGTAAAAGGGTTAGCTAGCAGTTTTTCCATCATACCCGAAGGAAATTCAAAAGGAGTTTCATTTTCAATAGGTTCAGTAGGTTGAGGAGCAACTCTTTGCTCTACTGGACGGGGTGAAGATACCCCGAACAAGCCCCTCAGAGAATTACTTCCCATAGTAACAAGTGACAGTTAATTTCAGCACACTATAAATTTTTCCTTACCAAATTCCACCTACCAAAGGTGCTACACTCCCTGACAACGGCGCCAGAAAAGAGATACCAAGATGATTGATTTTGTGCCTGGCCACTCATCCAAACAATTCATTATCAGTGCTAACTTGGATCCCAAATAGGAAAGCACGCTCATCGAGTTCATCAGTGAGAACCAGGACATCTTTGCATGGAAGCCTTCTGACATGCCGGGTGTACAGAGAGAACTCGTTGAGCACACTCTCAATATTTACCCCAAGTTTAAGCCGGTCAGGCAGTTTCTTCGGCGGTTCAACGAGGAAAGGCGTAAGTCTATTGGAGAAGAGGTGGCCCGGCTCTTGGCAGCCGGGTTTATTATTGAAGTTTTTCACCCAGAGTGGTTGGCTAACCCGGTGCTTGTGCTAAAAAAGAACGGCATGTGGCGTATGTGTGTGGATTACACAGATTTAAACAAAGCTTGTCCGGCTGATCCTTTTGCTCTCCCTCGTATTGATCAAATCATTGATGCTACGACGGGTTGTGAGCGTTTGAGCTTTTTGGATGCTTATTCTGGCTATCATCAGATCAAAATGGCAGTTAAGGACCAGGAGAAGACGGCTTTCATTACTCCGTTTGGAGCCTTCTGCTATGTGTCTATGCCTTTTGGGCTTAAGAGTGCCCAGGCGACTTATCAGCGGTGTGTACAGAATTGCCTTCATAATCAGATTGGGCATAATGTTCATGCTTATGTGGACGATATAGTGGTGAAATCCAGAGAGAAGGAAACCTTGGTAGCAGATCTGAAGGAAACCTTTGATAACCTCCGGGTCTACAAGATGATGCTTAACCCGGCCAAGTGCGTTTTTTGAGTCCCAACTAGCAAGCTTTTGGGCTTTTTGGTGTCTAACAGAGGCATTGAGGCTAATCCGGAAAAATTAAGGCGATTACATCTTTGGCTAAACCGGCGTCCATCAATGACGTTCAGCGGCTGTCGGGTCGCGTTGCAGCTTTGAGCCGGTTCATAAGCCAGTTGGGTGAGAAGGTTATGCCGTTCTATCAAATGATGAAGAAGACGGATGATTTTGTCTGGAGTGACGCTGCTAATTCTGCCTTTGAAGATCTAAAAATACAGCTCGCCGAACCGCCGGTTCTTGCTGCTCCGGTTGAGAAGGAGCCACTGTTGTTATATGTGGCTGCTAACACACGTGCTGTCAGTGTGGCCATTGTTATCGAGCGCAAGGAGGCTGGCAAGGAACATCCGCTTCAACGGCCGGTTTATTACGTTAGTGAAGTGCTCATTGAGTCCAAACAGAGATATCCACATTGGCAGAAGCTTGTTTATGGGGTGTTCATGGCAAGCCGGAAGCTTAAGCATTACTTTCAGGGTCATCCTATCACTATGGTTAGCTCTGCTCCTTTAGGAGATATTATTCAAAATAGAGAAGCCATAGGACGAGTTGCCAAGTGGGCCGGTTTAAAGTATGTGCCACGTACTGCCATCAAATCTCAAGCACTGGTGGACTTCATTAACGATTGGACGGAGTTGCAGATACCTGAAGAGAAGCCAGACAACATATATTGGACGATTCATTTTTATGGGTCCAGACAATTGGAAGGCTCGGGGGCTGGAGTTGTTTTAACTTCTCCTCGAGGTGACAAATTTTGTTATGTGTTGTGATTGATGTTTCCTTGTACTAACAATGTAGCTGAGTATGAGGCCTTACTCCATGGGCTTCGAATGGCTAGAGCGATGAGTTTAAGCCGTGTACGGTGCCTTGGCGACTCAGATCTGGTGGCTCAGCAAGTATCAGGCAAGTGGGACTCAAAGGACCCTCTCATGGCGGCTTATCACCGTGAGGTTGACACTGTTGCTGGACACTTCAAGGGTTATCAGGTGGAGCACATTGACCGCAGAAAGAATGAAGTGGCCGATGCTTTAAGCCGGTTGGGATCTCAGCGTAAGCCGGTACCGCCTAACACCTTTTTAGATGTCCTGCATAACCCTTCTGCCAAGTTGCCTACAGAAGAGGACTTGGCTATTCCAGACCCAGAAGCACAATTGGTGGTGGCTCTTCATGTCATTCCAGATTGGACAGTGCCATATTTGGCTTACATGACCCGGGGTGAGTTGTCGGAGGATGAGACCTTGGCTTGACAGATAACCCGGCAGTCTAAGTCAATGACAATTTCCAATGGTGAGTTGTATCATTGCGGTGTCACCGAAGCGTTTCAACGTTGTGTCTCTCTGAAGAAGGTCAAGAAATTCTTCGTGAGAACCATGAAGGAGATTGTGGCCATCATGCCGGTTAAAAGTCTCTTGTGGCCAAATCATTTCGTCATGGTTTTTACTGGCTAACGGCTCACGCTCATGCGGAGGATCTGGTCAGTAGGTGCGATGGGTGTCAAAAATTTGCACAACGAGCGCACTTACCGGCTCAAGAATTGCGGATGATTCCAATCACTTGGCCGTTTGCAGTATGGGGGCTTGACATGGTTGGACCTTTCAAAAGGTCTAAAGATAAGAAGACGCACCTTTTGGTGGCAGTGGACAAGTTCACAAAATGGGTTGAGGCAGAGCCGGTCAGTAAGTGTGATGTCGCCATGGCGGTTCAATTCATGAAGAAGGTGATCTTTCATTTTGGCTTTCCACATAGCATTATCACTGACAATGGCACCAACTTGTCCCAAGGAGACATGGAAGAGTTCTGTTAACGGGAGCATATCCGACTTGATGTTTCATCAGTAGCTCACCCCCAATCTAATGGTCAAGCCGAAAGTGCCAATCAGGAAATCCTGAAAGGTCTAAAACCCCGACTTATGGTCCCTTTACAACGGACACCGGGTTGTTGGGTGGAAAAATTACCTTCTGTGATATGGAGTATCAATACTACCCCTAACAGGTCCACGGGTTATACGCCTTTCTTCATGGTTTATGGAGCAGAGGCAGTTCTGCCTAGTGACAACCGTCATGACTCGCCCCGCGTGGCGGCTTATTGAAGCTGATAACGAGCAAGCCTGACAGGATGCGCTTGACTTACTAGATGAGGAGCGAGACTTGGCAGCAGCCTGATCAGCAATTTACCAGCAGGACCTGCGCGGTTATCACAACCGCCGGGTTAAGTCCAGAACCTTTCAAGAAGGTGACCTGGTGCTCCGGCTCATCCAGGATCAGTCTGATGCACACAAGCTATCCCCACCTTGGGAAGGACCCTTTGTGGTCAGCAAGAACTTAAACAACGGGTCATATTACCTTATCGATGTTCAAGAGCACCAAGCCTCACGTAAGTCGGAGGAGGAGACCCGCTGTCCGTGGAATATTGCTCATCTTCGACCTTACTACACTTGAGCCACCGGCTCTCATAATGTACATACTTTGACATTGTATATATTATGATAAGTAATAAAGCAGGACCTCTGTCTTTTTTTGATCATATATCTTTATTATTGTAATTATTTAAACGGCCAGTTGGGGGCTGATCGTATTCGAATCTAGCTTAACCCTTTTGGTCCGGCTCATGATCGTATTCGAATCTAGCCGTTAAACCTCATGGTCACCAGGGGGTTCCTGTTCAAACATAGGTCGTATTCGAACCAAAGAGAACATAGCTGTCGTAACCCTCTTGATCGGCGCAAAGCCAAACTCATTAGGGGGCTTCTTGATCGTATCTGAATCATAGCTTAACCCCTTTTGGGTCTGACTTGGATCGTATTCGAATCAGGGTCGTTAAAAACCTCTCAAGGTCATTTGGGGGTTTCCTGTTCAAACATAGGTCGTATTCGAACCAAAGAGAACATAGCTGTCGGTACCCTCTTGATCAGCGCAACGCCAAAGCCAATGGGGGCTACATGATCGTATTCGAATCCTAGCTTAACCCCTTTGGTCCGGTGTACTGATCGTATTAGAATTAGAAGCCTTCAAATTATTCTTAATGCTTGATTTACATCGTTTGAAACATACTATTTTGGTTTACTGCTTTTTTGTTGTCTCAAATCTAACTGTAAGTATGGTTTCAATTTAAACCGGCTCGGTTATTTGACAATGAGTTGACAAGGTATAACAATCATCAGGCATATGGAGGTATTAACTTCTACAAAGATTGGGTTGTCAACCTTACTATCCAGGTCATATAAGCCGGCAGTTCAGAATCAAAGAATACATGTATGACATTGTCGTTCACAAACAGACTTATCTATGTTTTTTCATTAATCAAAGGCTTTTTCAGCCTTGTTTATCTTTACATCTGGTCCTGATTATTCCACTATGATAAATTCATAGTTATGTATCGGGTGTTTTGACCCGTCCAGCGATAAACCGCCAGGACAGTTTTTTCATCTTTTGCATACAGGAACAGATTTAAACACTACATATGTGATAAAGGATATAATGCATATATTGACATGACGGGTAGAACAGTCATATGCAACATCATATGCACGACGGCATAGGAAAAACATGCAGTTTTCAAGCTAACCTATTACAAGGCATTGAGAGCCCAAAAGGTTAAAATTGTTTTCTCTCCTAAAGCAGATGTCAAACCAAGGCCGGTTTATTAAGTCTTGGCCGGATTATTCGGACGGTTATGAATCCTCCCTCGCCGGTTAACCTCCCTCCACCGGTTGGAAGCTGGGCTTGGACCAATCAAAGCCATCCATAGCAACAAACTCAGCTTCATCGTCAATTAGGCCAGCCGGGTCAATTTCTGGGGCAAAGGTGTGTTGGCAAACCAGCGGGATAAGATCTGTCACTTTACACGAGGGAGTCGCCATCTTCTTATTATCAACATCAAAACCCGGCTGATATTTATCAATGTTGGTTTCCTCACCAAGGATGGTAGCATGAGGACGAACTCCCCTCACACAAGCAACAAAGTCATCTTGATCAAACAAAGTCCCGTCTTCCTTCAAAGGGAGATACCCCTTGGCTACGTCCGCCAGGTCTAGCTCCGGCACCCAGGCTTTGGAGCGGCTTAGGGTAGTTAGGGCTCCGGCTCTTGCACAAGACCGCTTGACCTCTTGGAATCTGGCGGGTAAAATAGATAATTTCTTCAAAATGTCACTCAAGAGGTTGGGTCCTTGGTTGGCTGGGGAGATAATAGCAAGCGCCCGTTGAGCCCCAGTATACAGTTGTTCCACCAAGGTGTAAACCGCCTTGAGTTTTGTCACGCTGTTTTGACTCAGATTGTT
The DNA here is from genome assembly GCF_002162155.2 of Triticum dicoccoides. NCBI lineage: Eukaryota > Viridiplantae > Streptophyta > Magnoliopsida > Poales > Poaceae > Triticum > Triticum dicoccoides. The sequence goes on from NC_041392.1 coordinate 353,121,704, forward strand.
GCTCCATGGACCTATGAGTATTTTAAAAAGGTTAAGCAGGCAGCTTATATTTCTGGCAAAAATAGAGTGCAAGTAACTAATGCAAATGACTCACCAAAGATTGCGGAGACCATCTGAGACACACGGTTTTTTAAGCCGGTGAGCTCCATGGTAACCTCCTTGAGAGCCGCCTCCGCTATCTCAGCATGCTGTATCAGCAAGGTTTTCTCATTAGCCCAAGATTTCTTCTCTCCATCAAAACTGGTCTTCAGTTTTTCCGCTTTAGAGAGGCTCAACTGGAGTTTGGAGTCAGCGTTCTTTATCTCCGCCTCTTGATCCGCCAGCCGGGTCTTTGCATCAGTCAATTGAGAATCCAATTCAGTTAGGGCGGTCTATAAACATGCACAGGTGTGTTAAAATTTATTTTAATAAAGGTTATAATGATTAATGTTCCAAGTGCTTTGCAACGCAACACCACTCGGCACTTGGGGGCTAATGTCTGCCAAAGCAATTTTTTAAAATGCAAAATGGCTCTTCTATGTTTAAAGTCCCAAGTGTTTTACAAGTAACAACGCTTGGCACTTGGGGGCTAATGCATGATATTAAGAAAGTTTTTTTCATGTTGAGCCGGATCACACTATTTGTTTGGACTGATTCAAGACAGTTATGAAGTCAAGTACCTGCTCAGTCATGATAAATTGAGCCGGCCCTTGGGGACTACAGGTGAAATTTATGCTGGACTTAAGGAAAATCTAAGACAGAGCATCAACCTATATCACAAGTCTACAGATCATTCAGGTTCATCATCATCCGGAGACTTGGGGGCTGGCAGAGCATATGTAAGATAGTGAAATCCGGAGAACGTACCTCATATTTCAGTTGCAGTTGCTTGACCATCTCAATTTCCGAGTCACGGCTGGAATGCACATGACTGAGGTATCCAGATAGCACGTCACTAACATTCAGGTGAGCGTAGTGAGAGACATCAAACCGCACCTTCTGCCTTTCTAAAGCCTCTTGCTTGGCAGAGTGCCGGGCCAGTACAGTTGGGTTGCCCAATCAACAAATCGACTACCAGTAATTAAGACATCATTGTCAGAAGTCGTCGGCGGGTTAGCTAATCTAGATGGCTCAACGGTAGACGGATTGAGAATGGTCTCATAAACTGACGGCTCAGGAGGGTCTGATTGAACGTGGACAGCAGGTCTTCCGGTGCTTCTGATTGTTCAGGAGGAGTTGGTATTGCCAGTTCAGGAGCAGGGTCTTTCGGGTCTTCCGCCGGCTTAGCCACCTTGGCTTTCTTGGACTTTGCTTGACCACTAAGAAGGATTTCATGAGTTAGTATAATGATGCAGACTTAAAGATGCAGAAGAAAGATAATTTCCCTTACCCAGGGGCAGTCTTGAAAGCCGGGAATTGAGTTTGTGAAGAATCGCCAGAAGAGCGAGAAACCTCCTGCAAAAGTAAAATAAAGTTAAGAGAGTAAGGAAATAGATTCATTGATAAAAGCAAGAGACAAAGGTGAAAGAAACCTCATTCTGGCGTTTTCGAGGAGTTTTTGGTAAGCCGGAGGGCAGTTCGTTGTCGTCATCAGTCCGGGCCTGACGGTGGCTCTCATGTTGCTGCTTTTTCAAAAGAAAATGAGGATCCAAATAAGCCAAAGGGTGTGAAAACCTTACTTTCTGGGTTACCAGTCAAGGTTTCGGTCTTGGCAAAGGTTCTGAGTCAGAGGAAATAGTTACTCTTCTTCTACTGCCTGCCTGGCCCCCGTGTCGTCCTGGCAATAGTCAGTGTCAATAAGGTTGTTAAAAAATAGGCCAAGGGAGTCAAGGGCTACCTTCAACTCAGAAACATCATCCAGCTTGAACATATTAGAAGCAGTCTTTTTCTTCTTGGACTTTTGGGTTGTCTGCTTGGCGGCTATGGCAGCGGCTCTAGCCTTCTTGACGGCTTCATGATCATATTTGGCCTTCCAGAAGTCAGATTTGGCCTATAGGCAAATAACAAGTTAAAAGTCATGCAAGTACTTAACTACTGAAAGCAAAAGGGGGTCAAGGGGATTTACCTCTGGTGTTGGGTTAAGTTTGGAGAAAGGATTTAATCCAACTTTACTATAGTCCTCGTATTTTCCGTTCACGAGGATGGTTGACATTGCAAAAATGTCCTCTTCAGTCAGTTGTATAGAACTATGACGCAGAGGGTCATCTGGGCCTCCGCCATATTTATACATCAAGTTGGATCAGTGGCTCAGAGGGATGACCCGCCATGCGATCCAACAACAGATCAGGTCAACTCCAGTTAGGCCGTTTCCCAATAAAGCTTGAATCCTTTTGATGGATGGTATGAGCTTCTTGCATTCAGCGGCAGTCAGCTTGTCAGGGAGCACAAACTTAGAGTCAAGACGCTCCACGCGATAACCCGGCAGTGGCTTTTCATCAGCTGGTGAAGTGTCTTTGCAGTAAAACCAAGTTTGGTTCCAATCCTTGGGATGGCTTGGTAAGACTACTAAGGGAAAGACAGCGCCCTGTCGGCGCTGAATCGAAATTCCACCAAGTTCCAAGCTAGGACTGTTGGTGCATTCATTCTGGCGGTTTAGATAGAAATACTCTCTAAAGAGTTCAACGGTCGGTTCTTCTTGAAGATAAACCTCATAGAGAACTTGGAAATTGCAGATGTTGGATATGGAGTTGGGTCCAAGATCTTGTGGATGAAGCTTGAAAAAAGCAGAACGTCTCTGAAGAAATTTGAGCCGGGTGGTGAAAAACCCCGATTCATGTGGCCAGTAAAGATGATAACTTCACCGTCTTTGGGCTGAGGTCGTTCTTTGGCCGGGTCAGGAGCACGATAGGACATAATGGTCTTCTCCGGCAAATATCCGATGGTGACAAAATCTTTCAAGGTGTCATCCATAACTGTGGAAGGGACCCAGTTGCAGACTGTTGGCGCTTTTGACGGCGTGATGAAAAAAGGACAAGCTGAAAAGAAAGTGATTTCCTAGTTCAAATTATTGGTGGCATTACAGGTTAAATGATGATAGTACAGATGAGTAATGGCGGCTTAAGTAAGGGCTAATGAGATATGAAGGAGAAATGAGCCGGTATGATAAGCCGCCATGGCTAAAGATATTTGAAGGTTGTCTGAGACAGAATTGGCTAAGTAGCGAGATAAACAAGTTTTACAAGTTATTTCTATTATTTTGGATCAAGCTGGTTCAAAAAAAGAAAAAAATAAATCTATACCTAAAAAACCAGCGCAGAGGAGTTTGTCAGTTCTAAAGAGGCCTTTGTACACGAGAAAGGGATCTGGTAGCATCTGAAATGGATGCAAAACAACTACCGCGTAGGTTTTATACTTCTTTTAGATCAAATGAGGGTGCGGTGAAGAAACTGCAAGGAATCTGCGATGAACAACGAAGAACAACGATGAACTTGCAACCCTAATGCGGATCTAAAGGTGCGGAAAGGTAAGAACTTATGGATGCAGATCTACTGCGGAGGGTCACCGCCGTTCTCTAGACAAGCTAAGAGGAAGGACCGGCCATGCCTATTTATAAGGAGACAGGTGAATAGGCAGGCGCAAAAATTGAGGAAGGCTAAAAGTAATGATTATCCAGCTAAATGGATGCCTCAATTTTCGAAACCCATTTAAGATAAGGATCCGTTGCAGATGACGTTGTGGCGGGTTTCCAAATTTTCTGAAGATGACGTCATGGCGGGTTCCAGAGCTTTTACAAGCAGCAGAAGATGGATTTCATCTAAGTGTTGGAGATTGACAAGAACAAAGTTCAAATCAACCTGGGGCCTAATGTTGGGGATATAACTACCAGGTATGACCCACCCAGGAGGGGCCGGGTCAATCACCATGGTGGGTTACTTAAAAGAAGCCCGACGAGTATACAGGGCGACGGTTCATGATAAGGCTTGTAGTAGGCCCAAGCCCAGAGACGGCTTAAGGCCCGTAATTATAAACCGACATGTATGATAAGACTTGTAAAGTAAGGCATGTAAAAGACGTTACCGAGCCGAACACGTTGTACGAGCCGGCCGGGACTCTATAGGCCGCCGGGCGTCAACCCGTGTATATAAGGGGACGACCCGGCGGCGGCTTAGGGCAAGAAACAACAGGTCGAGAGCCGAGCTAGCGTTTTTCGCTCCTTGGTCATCGAAACCTAGCAATACCACAACAACTGGACTAGGCTTTACCTTCACCGCAAGGGGCCGGACCAGTATAAACCTCTCTTGTCCTTTGTTCCGATTAACCCCTTTAAGCTTCCTAGTTGCGATGGCTCCACGACTAAGTCCTTTCACTAGGACAACTGCCGTGACAATTCCATGGCAGAACTCCTCACGCTTGCTCTCAGCAACACTTGGTGGGATATGATGAGCTTTGAAGTCTCGGCGGAAATCATCCCAGGTAATCACACGACCTCCTATGGAATCTCTATATTGTTGATACCACTCAGCAGCTTGGTCCTTGAGTTGAAACGAAGCAAACTTGACAAAGTCCTCAGGCCTGGCATTGCTACATTCAAAATACTTGCAGATGTCCACAAGCCAATCGTTGGCGTCTGTGGCCTCGACACAGTTGCTGAAAGACTTCGGATGGTTTGCGAGGAACTGGTTGTGGGTAGCAAACTGAGGCTGATTGTTGGAATTCCCTTGGCCTTGATTTCCTTGGTTGCCTTGACCTCGGTTGTGCTCTTGCAAGAGTTGCAAAAGCATCTGAGTGTTGGCGTTGATGGCTACCATGACAGCTTGCCATGTCTCTGGAGGTGGAGGTGGTGGCGGAGGGTTTGACTGATCCCCATCATTGCGGTCCGGATTCTGACGCATTGGAGGAGCCATCCTGAAGAGGGTGACATCCGTTAGAATCTTGATAGACAGATAGACCAGCTGAATCAATGGATAGAAATTGCAACATACAGTCTTCACAATAGACATTCGAACAAGGATGAATGAATGAATTCCAAAGTAAATCATGACACGTCCACTAAGTTTAGAAGCCACTTTGATAAAGGTAGATGAATAAAGCAACAAGGTACGAATATGAACAAATAAGTGGTAAGGATTGCCCAATCACAAACCAAATATCTGCAGGAAGAAATACTAGAGCTACTTGAATTCCCACCTATAAAATTCCCAAAAATTTCTGGTTATGCAATCAGGTGTTGGGGATACAGGGGAAGCATAATATCTCACCTAAACTAACAATCCCTACATCCAGCTGGAACCATCCTTCAACACATAACCAATAAACCTTCGGAAATCATGTACCTCAACCTTCGAAAAGCATCCGTTATGCGAGTTATGGCAATACTCCCGAACTCCCGCCCCAGTACTGGGTGGCGCCGAGGTTATCTCACCAACAACTGCATAAAAGAGATTTTCGATCTCGGCGAACTCAGGTATTCCAGAACTGCAATGATAAAATTGTGACGACAACACCTTGGAGCTCAACTCCCCGGGACACTGCCACAACCCCTAAATGTCAGGAGGCACCAAGAACAATGTTCTCGTCACAAGACTATCGGAACGATTCCAAGATACCCGCGTGATCCTAAAAAAATTCATGAAATTTGAGGAGGGGAGAGTCAAAACTTCTACGTGAGGAGGCCTCACCAGCGCGACGAAGGGACTGAGGAGTAAAAAGAATCCTACTCGACGATATATATATAATCCTAATACTCAAAACAATTTGTTCTAGACTCAACAACGTCGGCGATTTGATCAAGCAGGGGGCTCCTAAGTCGGGGATGGCTCTGGTTACCAACTTGTAACACCCACAATGCGGCTATATCTCCCATGTGTCGGGGCACGACTTAGAGGCATAGCTGCATGGTAGTTTTGTCGCAAGAGGGGTAATCTTCACACAATCCCATGTACTGAATAAGAAAGGGATAAAGAGTTGGCTTACAATCGCTAATTCGCACAATACATAGATAATTCATACATCATCCAAATACACTCAAAGACCGACTACGGTAAAATCCGAATAAAAGGACGATAAAGCCCCAAATGCTAGATCCCCAATCGTCCCAACTGGGCTCCACTACTGATCATTAGGAAATGAAACGTAGTAACGACCCAGATCCTCGTTGAACTCCCACTTGAGTTCGGCAGCATCACTTGCACTGGTATCCTCGGCACCTACAACTGTATGGAAGTATCCGTGAGTCACGAGGACTTAGCAATCTCACACCCGCGAGATCAAGACTATTTAAGCTTATGGGTAGGAGAAGGTAGTGAGGCGGAGCTGCAGCAAGCACTAAGCATATATGGTGGCTAACATACGCAAATAAGAGTGAGAAGAGAAGCAACGCACGATCGAGAAGCTAGAAGTGATCAAGAAGTGATCCTGAAACTACTTACGTTCAAGCATAACACAAGACCGTGTTCACTTCCCGAACTCCGCCGAAAAGAGACCATCACGGCTACACACGCGGTTGATTCATTTTAATTAAGTTAAGTGTCAAGTTCTCTACAACCGGATATTAACAAATTCCGATCTACCACATAACCGCGGGCACGACTCTCGAAACTTTATACCCTGCATGGGTGTCCCAACTTAGCCCATCACAAGCTCTCACGGTCAACGAAGGATATTCCTTCTCCCGGAAAGACCCGATCAGCCTCGAAATCCCGGTTACAAGACATTTCGACAATGGTAAAACAAGACCAGCAAAGCCGCCGGATGTGCTGACAAATCCCGATAGGAGTCACACGTATCTTGTTCTTAGGGCACACCGGATGAGACAAGCTACGAGTAAAACCAGCCCTCAAGTTTCCCTGAGGTGGCCCTGCAGGCTGCCCGTTTCGGACCAACACTTAGAGGAGCACTGGCTGGGGGGGGGTTAAAATAAAGATGACCCTTGAGTCTGCAGAACCCAAGGGAAAGGTATAGGTGGTAGGTATGCAAATGGTAAAACCAAGGTTGGGCCTTTCTGGAGGAGTTTTATTCAAAGCGAATTGTCAAGGGGTTCCCATAACACCCAACCGCATAAGGAACGCAAAATCAAGGAACATAACACCGGTATGAGGGAAACTAGGGCGGCAAGAGTGGAACAAAACACCAGGCATAAGGCCGAGCCTTCCACCCTTTACCAAGTATATAGATGCATTAAAGTAAATAAGAGATAATAATGATATCCCAACAATATCCATGTTCCAACATGGAACAAACTTCAACTTCACCTGCAACTAGCAACGCTATAAGAGGGGCTGAGCAAAAGCGGTAACATAGCCAAACAATGGTTTGCTAGGAAGGTGGGTTCGAGGCTTGATATGGAAACATGGGAGGCATGATATAACAAGTGGTAGGTAGCGTGACATAGAGACAGAACGAAAGAACTAGCCAGCAAAGATAGAAGTGATTTCGAGGGTATGGTCATCTTGCCTGCAAATTTCTCAGAGTTGTCGAAAGCTTGATCCTTGTTAGCGTACTCAACAGGTTCCTTGATCACGTACTCGTCTCCCGGCTCTACCCAGAGCAAGAACACAAGCAATGGAATGACAATCAATCACAGTGCAATGCACAAGCAACATGATGCAATACATGGCATGATATGCAATGCATATGCGTGCTCCAAAAGGGAAAGAATGATCAAGGCATCAACTTGGCAAACCAAGTATGCCACTAGAAAGATGAGGTGATTTCGGTCGAAATCGATATAAGGATCATGGGAAACGGATGCACGGTTGACAAATGACACGCAACACAAGAATGACGCAAAACTGCGATTAACAGCATGATGGCACTTAGAATGCAACAAGAAACTAAGCTAGTGCACTCTAACATAGCAACATAGCATATGGAAGTGATGTACAAGAGATTCTTGACAAAACATGAACACTGAGCTACGGCTAAATCACACTAGAGCAGGTTCAAACAAGCATGGCAAAAGTGCAAAAGATATCAGCTTCACATACTTTGTGAAAATACTAACATGTCAAAAATAACATCAGGAAGCAATGTTTAGAGCAAGCAAACAACATGCTACAGGAACATATCATAACAAACAAAGGCATGGCATGATTCTACTAAAATCATAAAACAAAAGCCCCCTTACTGAACATGAGCCAAAAGGGCACAGAAGATACGATGGCACCCATGTAAACATAACAAGTTTCATTAACAGATTCAGACTTAGAAGAAAAACAGAGCATGACATAAACAGATTTATGATAGCAACTTTGCGAGCTCATGCCACTCACCACAAACCATTAAATGACAACATAAGCATACCAACAGCAAGATGACATTTTCATGAAGCTAACCATGGCAAGAGAAAGTTAATAGGATGCATGGATCGCTAGCAACAACCATGGAAATATTGATTAACATGTTAACAATCTGCCAGGAATAATATGTAGCAAAACTAGAGCAAGAAAAAGACATGCTAGAGCACTCCATAATTTCAACCAGGGGCATAAATGGATATAGCATAACCACATGTTCAAAACATCCTTAGTGAAGTAACCCAAAATAAGCATGGATCTCAATGTAGCATCAAGTTTACATGGCATCAAAATAACAGCAGGAAAAAGACTTAGCACAATCCTAAGTCCCTGAAAACAGCAACATTATGAAGCCTAGTTTGCATGCTTGTGCTAGTCACCACATAGATCACAAAAATACAAGACTTGCACCTCTATGAATATGGAATGTTGTAGTTCAAAACACATGTAGACCTCATGCTCAAAGGATGCACACATCAAATGCAACAAAAATGACAAATCACCATGATCTGATAACTACCAGCAGTTAACATTTTATAGCACTCTTGCAACAAAGAAAATGGCATCATAAAGGACAGTAACATGCATGGATATGCTGCTAACATAAAGAGCTCAACGAGACGAACATTTTGACATATTATATGCATGATTTGGAGCCACGGTCACCGAGATATGATGCGATGAAGGAGGCATAAAAATAACACGGGACAAGGACTTGGAAGAAATTGACCTCCCCGAGATCTAGGGTTTCCTCGGGAACGCAGATCGAGGCGGCGGTGGATCTCGCCGGATACGAGGCGACGGCCACCGGAGTTGGTCGGGGGAGTGCGGGGCGCCGGATCCGCTCACCGAAGTTGACGGGCGGTGAGGCGGCGATGCGGGCGTGGCGGGGACGGCGAGCGC
>NC_041392.1:353131245-353220388 GCF_002162155.2 Triticum dicoccoides
GCGGAGCGGGACAGGTGGCGAGGCGCGATTGGCTGCGGGTGGCGGCGGGATTGTGTCCGGCACCTCCGGACGTGTCCGGTGGCGGCGGGGAGGCTAGGCTAAGGTTTTATCTACGGAATTTCGGGGAGGGGCACATATTTATAGGTAGATGGAGGTAGGAGTGTCCAAATGAGGTGCGGTTTTCGCCCACACGATCGTGATCCGACGGTGGAGAACATGGAGGTGGTTTAGATGGGTTATTGGGCTGTTTTGGAGGGGTGTTGGGCTGCAACACACAAGAGGCTTTTGTGGTTACCCGGTTAACCGTTGGGGCATCAAACGGCCTCCAAATCGAACGAAATTTGACAGGCGGTCTACCGATGGTGTACCAAGGCCACTTGACAAATCTCGACCCATTCCGAGAATGTTTATCTCCCGCTCACGAAAAGAGACAAGAGAGGTGCACCGGGTGCATGTGGGAGTGTCGGACTGCGAAACGAACAACGGGGAAAATGCTCGGATGCATGAGACGAACACGAATGCAAATGCGATGCACATGATGACATGATATGAAATGCATGACATGAACAAAATGCAAAACGAAGACAAAACCCAACCACGGAGGGAATCTCATAACATAAAGCCGAAAATGGCAAGAGTCGGAGTTACAAATATGGAAGTTACAGCCGAGGTGTTACACCAACTGAAAATGTGTCGAGCAGGATTTTGTGCAGCTCTTGATCGGAAACGTTTTAGTTAGAACACCCGTATGCAAACCGACAGCTTCCCCATGAAGCCAAGAGAAAATGTGTTGAGCAGGATTTGTGCATCCCTTCAATGCAAACGGTTGTTTTAGATGACCCGTGTCCAACCACGTACAAACAATTTGGTAAGATTTGCATCTGTCATATTGGGTATGTTTCCATTTGTCAAACTGGAAAGATTGACATTTGTTGATCTAGTAACATTGCCATTTTTCAACCTTGTAACACTGCGATTTGTCAAAATATGCAGCTAAAAATCACTAGCACTATCTAATTTTTGCAACTAAAATCACTAGCACTATTCATATGGATACCAATACAAAGTGGCATTGTACTTTTCTGTCAAATTTGAGACCATTTTTGATGTAATCTTTATCTAATTACAGACAAGAGATTATTAATAACTAGGAACCAATATCCCAAACAAATTATTTATTCGAACCGTGAGCGTTAGACCAACAATGGATATGTGCCACGCTTCGGTTAAGCAATAAAGCGGCAACATTAATCATCGAAATAGAAAAATAATATATGTGTCACCACGCGACCCGTGTGCCGTGCGAGCAGGCGTGAGTTGACGGGACACATATGAAAATGTACCATTCATTACATACAACAAGTCTTAAACTCACAACGACAACAAGGATACATGTTGGATTATAGATTATTTCCAACAAAACATTCTAGTAAAGTAAAGTTTTTCTCACACAAAAAATAATAAAGCGATGAAATGAACTTTAGCTCAACCAATCCTCGGTGTTGTAAATGCTTTCTTTGAACCATAATTGATTCTCTGGGAAGGGCCAGCTATTGTCAATCTCGAGACCAACGCAGGACTGATCATTCAGGCTGAAGTGGCCTATATCAGGACGCATATTGTGATAGCTAGGGAGGGAACCATAGCAATGTCCGAGGTATAGATACAGTTGCTTCTCATAAATGGTAGCAATGTTGTATCAACAGCAACTGGATCGCCTTACACCATCATTGGATGGTTTTGTCTAAGTAAGAGTGAGTTTTCTCGAAGACTATCAATACTGGACCAGGGAGAAGGTGTTGGCGCTAGCACACTAGTATCCATCCCGAATACCCTACAACGGATCTTGGAATAGGTCCGGAGAGTGTGACCATGGGTGACAACACCTGCATCATTAGTAACATCAGTAGTGCCCTGTATACATACAAGAAGAGGTGATCCATCGGAATAAGTTGCCAGGTGCCACTGAGTATACAGGTCTTGCTTGTCCTCATGCTCTTGATCGTCACCATCGTCATCTCCCCCTTGGTTATAAAAAATTTCAAGTATAGGTGGTGGAATGTTCACAGGGCCTTGGAAACACAAGAAGGTTAGTCAGTAAAGGGAAACTAGCTAACCCGCATGCATGTGGATGAAACAATTATAATTACGGTGGAAGAGAAACGTACCGAAACCATAAGGTTTCCATGCAAAAACAGTGCCACGAGTGCTAGCAGCAAACGTACTGAATTGCATCACAGTACTCATTTGTGTACAAAAAATGATTTTTGTACAATATCTGTCAAGTCATGGAAGTAAGGACGGCAACAAGCTTGTCGAAGATAGCAACTACTTCATAGTTCTTGTAATCCCAAGAGTGGTTGGGAACTCGACAAATTGCTATCTTCCATAGACGACAGTCACCATGATCGTATTTGAACGTACGTAGATCATCCGTGTGCTCAACCTCTGGGCAGTCTGTGATTTTTGGAAGTGGAACCCGGTGACGAGTGTACACATTCACAAGTTCCCACTCACAGTTATACCCAATATAAACAACCCAATCTCCATTTGTGCCTGCCCAAGCCTTACCCTCAAGATATGGCATCTTAACATCACACGTATCATTATGAAGCGGCATCAACTTGCATAAGGCGATGCTTCCGTCGCCCCCATGCCGGCGACTAGCACCATGGCAAAGAAGATAGGGGAGATCAAACCTCTCCTGAACCATTGGGTTCTTCGCAATGATGTTATTTGTTGAGTCGAGAATGGACTTGAACGAACCTACCGTGCTAGCCGAGGTGATAACGTCGCACCGATCAATAAGTTCCTCCACCACGTCATCTTTCAGATTGGGGCAAGAATAACAGGGTCGTTTCCGGCCTGTTCCCTCCATGGAGAAGACAATCGAACAATGGCAGAAGGAAGGATGAAGGCAAATGCAGGAAGGAAGAGCATGCGACAGCAATTCCAAATCGAGAGGGAAAGGCGAAGAGGCGTTTGACGGTTGCCACGATACAAGAAGAGGCTAGTGGGGAGCGAACGGTTGTCACAGAGGTCACACACTGACGACAAGGCTGAGTGAGCCGCATGCCGTATATCGCACACACCTTGATTTGGCTAACCATTTCTTTTGTGTTGCCTAATCACAAACAATTCAACCGACTGAACCGTATGTTGTATATCCCACATACCTTCATCTGGTTGCCCGTTTCTTTTGTTCCTCCTCATCGCCAATGGTTAATTGAACTGAACCATATGCCCTGCATCACAGACGCAACTAAAATCCGAACCGTGTTTGATGCATCCGTCATCGCAAATGTTTTGCACATTTTAACAGTTTTTTACACCACCGTTTGTGATTATTGCATCGCACACAGTTTCGTCGAAGGGTCTCTAATCGTACTGTCACATTAGAAGCATCCTGTAGTAGTACTTGATCTGGCTAACCGTTTCTTTTGTGTTGCCTAATTACAAATAGTTCATCCAAGTGAACTATATGCCATATATCACACACGCCTTCATCTGGCTGCCTGTTTCTTTTGTTCTGCCACATCGCAAACAGTTAATTGAACTGAACCATATGTCCCGCATCGCACATGCAACTAAAATCTGAACCGTGTTTGATGTATCCTTCATTGCAAATGTTTTGCATCTTTTTTGATGGTTTTCAATCACCGTTTGTGATTAATGCATCGCACACAGTTTCGTCCAAGGGTCTCTGATCGTAGTGTCGTGTTAGTAGCATCCTGCAGTAGTGAATGAACAGGACTTACCCATCTACTAATAGCTATGGGATATATTATACCTGCTTTTAGAAGCTTCGGTATTTCAGTTCTTACCACTTCTTTCATTTTAGGATTTAAACGTTATTGGTAATCAACAACGGTTTAGCATCAAGCTCCATATTAATCTTGTGCTGACAATGAGTGGGACTAATGCTATTAAGATCATGAAGAGTATATCCAATAGCAGCTCGGTGCTTCTTCAGAATTTTCAATAACCTTTCTTCTTCATGTTCTGAAAGGTTAGCACTAACAATAACAAGATATATATTTTTCTCATCAAAATAAGCATATTTCAAAGTGTTTGGCAATTGTTTTAATTCAAACATAGGATCTCCCTTAGGTGGAGGAGGACCTCTTAGAGTTTCAATAGGCAAGTTGCGTTTAAGCAGAGGTCGTTGATCAAAGAAAATTTTAGCTAGCTCATTTCTTTCATGCATATCCATATCATTCTCATGGTCTAGAAAATATTGTTCTAGTGGATCAGTAGGAGGCACGACAATAGAAGCAAGACCAATTATTTCGTCCTTACTAGGCAATTCTTACTTATGTGTTTTCTACTAAACTTAGAAAATTTAAACTCATGAGACTCATCACCAAAACTAAGACCGACAATTTGTTTCTCACAATCTATTTTATCATTAACGGTGTTCAAGAAAGGTCTACCAAAGATAATGGGACATAAGTCATCTTGTGGGGAACCAAGAACAAGAAAATCAGTAGGGTATTTTATTTTCCCACACAAGACTTCAAGATCTCTGACAATCCAAAGTGGTGTGATGGTGTATCTATTAGCAAGTTTAATAGTAACATCTATGTCTTCTATTTCAGCAGGTGCTATATCATTCATACTTTCTTTATATAAGGTAAAAGGAATAACACTCACGCTAGCACCTAATTCACATAAACCATGATAACAGTGATCTCCTTTTTTGACTAAGACAACATGCATTCCAACAACAGGTCTATGTTTATCTTTCTCAACGGGTTTACCAATTCTAGCAGCTTCATTACCAAAGTAAATAACATGCCCATCTATTTTTTCTACTAAGAGATCTTGAACCATAGCAACGCTAGGCTCTACTTTAATTTGTTCAGCGGGTTTAGGTGCTCTAATATTACTTTTATTGACCACGGTTGAAATCTTAGCATGTTCCTTTATCCTTACAGGAAAATGTGGTGTTTCAATGTAAGCAGTAGGTACATCTGGATCAACATTATAAATAATAGTTTCATCTTTAGCTATTACTGGTTCTTTAATTTCTTCTTTAATAGGTGGATGATATTTAAACCACTTCTCCTTAGGGCGATCAACATGAGTAGCAAATGATTCACAAAAATAGGCTACTATCTCAGAGTCAAGTCCATATGTAGTGCTAAACTTGTGAAAAACATCGGTGTTCATAAAAGATTGAACACAAACATACTTAAGATTAATACCTGACTCTTTATGTTTGTCTAGTTCCCAATCTTCAGAGTTGTGTTTAATTCCTTCTAAAAGATCCCACCTGAATTCAATAGTCTTCTTCATAAAAGAACCAGTACAAGAAGTATCGAGCATTGATTGATCATCACGAGAAAGCTGAGCATCAAAATTCTAAATAATAATTTCTCTTGAGAGCTCATGATTGGGGCATGAATATAACATTGACTTAAGCCACCCCCAATCTAGAGCAATACTTTCTCCTCCACGAGGCCAAAAATTATATATAGATAATTCTGATCACGATGAACTAGATGCATAGGGTAAATTTTTTGGTGAAATTCCAATTCCAAGATCCAATATCATCGCATAGCCTATACCATGCCAATGCTTTTACCTTCAAAGATAAAGGGAAAACCTTCTTCTTAGCTTCATCTCCGGGTAAACTTGCAAGCTTAAATAATCCACAAAGTTCATCTACATATATCAAGTGCATATCAGGATGTTCAGTTCCATCTCCTGCATAAGGATTAGCTAACGGTTGTTCTATCATACCTGAAGGAATTTCATAGCTAATATTTTTAGTAGGTGCAGTAGATTGAGGGGCAACTAATTGTGGTTCCAGTCGAGGTGAAGATACCCCGAACAAACCCCTCCAAGTATTGTTCTCCATAGTAACAAGTAACAATAAATTTCAGCACATAGTAAGAATTTTTCCTTACCGATTTCCACTTACCAAGAGCGCTTCACTCCCCGACAACGGTGCCACAAAAGAGACTTGATGACCCACAAGTATAGGGGATCAATTTTAGTCCTTTCGATAAGTAAGAGTGTCGAACCCAACGAGGAGCAGAAGGAAATGACAAGTGGTTTTGAGCAAGGTATTCTCTGCAAGCATTGAAATTATAAGTAACGAGTAGTTTGATAGTAAGATAATTTGTAACGAGTGAGTAACGGTAATGAAAAATAATATGCAGAAAGGT
Source organism: Triticum dicoccoides (assembly GCF_002162155.2). Classification (NCBI taxonomy): domain Eukaryota; kingdom Viridiplantae; phylum Streptophyta; class Magnoliopsida; order Poales; family Poaceae; genus Triticum; species Triticum dicoccoides. The sequence continues at coordinate 353,137,419 of NC_041392.1, forward strand.
AGCCCAATCCTTTTGTGGCAAAGGACAGGCCAAAATGGACTCTTATGATAAGCAAAGCGTTCTTGAGCGTATACATGAATTTCATCTAGCCACTTTCATCATGTTTGTTTGATTCGTGTTCACTACTTTGATACTTTGATATGTGGGTGGGCCGGTGCTTAGGTGATGTTCTTACTTGAATAAACATACTACTTATGATTAACCCCCTCACAAGCATCCACAACTATGATAAAAGTATTAATATAAAATCTAACCATAGCATTAAACTTTTGGATCCGAATCAGTCCCTTATGAAGTAGCGCATAAACTAGGGTTTAAGCTTCTGTCACTCTTGCAACCCATCATCTAATAACTAGTCCACAATGCATTCCCTTAGGACCTAATACGGTGAAGTGTCATGTAGTCGACATTCACATGACACCACTAAGGGAATCACAACATACATACCATCAAAAGATCGAACATATATCAAGTCACATGATTACATGCAACAAGATTTCTCTTGTGACCTCAAGAACAAAAGTAACAACTCACAAATGATAATCATGCTCAAGATGAGAGGGGTATTAAATATCATAATGGATCTGAACATATAATCTTCCACCAAATAAACCATATAGTAATCAACTACAAGATGTAATCAACACTACTAGTCACCCACAAGCACCAATCTAAGGTTCCGGTACAAAGACTGAACACAAGAGATGAAATAGGGTTTGAGAGGAGATGGTGGTGTTGAAGATGTTGATGGAGATTGCCCTCCCCAAGATGGGAGAGTTGTTGGTGATGATGATGATGAGGATTTCCCCCTCCGGGAGGGAAGTTCCCCCGGCGGAATTGCTCCACCGGAGGGCAAAAGTGCTCCTACCCAAGTTCCGCCTCGAGACGGTGGTGCTTCGTCCCGAAAGTCATCTCCTTATTTTTATAGGTCAAAATGACTTATATACCAGAAGAGGGGCACCGGAGGTGGGCCGAGGAGGGCACAACCCATCAGGGCATGCCTGGGGGCCCTGGCGCGCCCAGGTGGGTTATGCCCACCTGGTGGGCCCCCTCTGGTTGTTATTTTCTCCAATAGTTCTTAAATATTCCATAAAATGCTTCATGAAGTTTTAGCTCATTTGGAGTTGTAGCCTGACGTAGCTTTTTCAGGTCCAGAATTCAAGCTGCCGATATTGTCCCTTTTTGTGTGAACCTTGCATATTATGAGAGAAATGGCATTAGAATTACTCCATAAAGCATTATTATGCATAAAAACATCATAAATGGCCGTAGGAAAACATGATGCAAAATGGACGTATCAAAGCGAAAGGCGAATATTGAGCCTTCAGTGATGTTGAATGTCCTTGGAACTTTAGGCCAGTGGCTATGGATAATTGCCCGCCCAACCTTCGTCCTCTTCACGAGGACTTCAATATTCTACCATGGGTGTTGACTGAATATCTTCCTCGCATCTTGACCATGCAGGTGGTTTGAGAGGTAATCATCGGTGAACTACTTTGAAAAGTACTAAAAACAAAGATATGCATAAATCACGGTTATAAATTTTGAAATGGCACACGCGGTAAAAACGAGGTAAAAGAGTTAGTACCATCCTATAGTTGACTAATGTCTTATTCATTGTGCAAACAAAGATCTTGCTGTTATTCGTCGCAAGTTTCTTTATCCTAACAATCTTTGTAAGTTTCTTGACTTGACTGATATTCATGGACATCTCATTTCCCCATATGCAAAATGGGTCGAACAGTGCGTCTAAGCCTTTGACACCAGGACCTACATGTGCAAGACCAAATTGTAAGAAACCTAAATATTAGAATGATTCCTGCAACTACACAATAATGTGCTATTAGCGAAAGGACCATGCATGAGCAAACCTCGATGGTAAACCGCAATGTCTCCCATTGTTTCCCTGCAACACATATAAGGAAGATCTTGATCCGGTTTACTAAGAGTTTTCATACTATCAGTAGAATATGTATTGATTACAGCCAAATTTGATTTATTTCTCACATGCATAACAATACAAAATTGTACCTACAACAAATTAAAATCAAATTGCAGAATTTAACCAAACAGTTAAATGGACAGCAGACCAAATGAACCAAAACAATTAATTAAGCACGACATTGCAGAACAGAACATATACTAGAAGATAAGACATTTAACGAAACCAAGAATGCTTGAGAACAATACTATGAAATGTAGCAATTGTTGGACCAAACTGTTAACTGAACATTACATTTCAGAATATTAGATTGCATATAAACATTACAGAGGACAAATCGCTAGAAGGAACTTGAGGTGGCCTCAAAAAAATAGCACGAACTGTATTTTAAAGTAGACAATTGTGTGGCGATGTCGACGATGGCCTCAAAGACGAGGTGCTCCTCCGAGATCTGACAGTTAGCATGTCACACCCTAGCTAGTTCATGCATTAGAGTGTTGCATCATGTTTATTTTCCCAGAAAACTGAAATGGGGATGACAGAACCCCCAGCACCCCCCTGGACCAACTAGAGTTTACTAAAAACTTTTTCAATGAACCTGAAATGCCCTTCTAAAAAGTCCACCCTTTTTGTTTTGGGTTAAAACCTTTGACAAAAATGGTGCACACTTTTCTAGGACATCATAAGGTTATTGGACTAATTCATTACTAGTTGCGTTTGGGCAATTTAAATCCTATAAATATTTTAAAATGCCCAAATAATCCTGAAAGTAATTTTAGGCTGTTCAGGATATTTTCAAATGTGCCTCTGAATATTTTCAGGGTTTTGCTAAATGAAATAGTATTTTTACTATTTCAAAACACAAAACAGAATAAATAGAAAACAGAAAAAGAGAGAGAAAGGAAACTAACCTGGCAAGCCACCAGTCGGCCCACCTGGTGGCCCAGCACTGTGCTGGCCCGTGCCAGCCAGCTGCTTCGTCCTCGCTAGGCAGGCAGGGAGGTGATGCCGGTGCGTGAGAGCTCGCCACCGCGCCACCTGCTTGCCGCTAGCGCCCATGGGACCTTGGGCGAGCCCAACGTCATCGCCCCGACCGCCTGGACACACTCATTCTCCCCCTGCCTCTCTCCCTCGCCCTCTCCCACCATGGCCGACGCCCCTGCCGCCGCACTGTCGATGTAGCCGCGCCCTCCTTCGTCCTCGCGCCGCGCCACCATGTCCATGAGCTCTATCATCGTCGACTACGTCGAGCAGGCCGAGCCCCGAGCGCTCGCCCGCTCTGGAGTCGCCCCGACCCCGTCTTCCCCAACTCCGGCCGCCGGAGATCCCCTTCGCCTTCACTGCAGCACCAGCTCGTCCCCGACCTCTCCGTCTGCCTCGTTGTGATCGCCGTGAGCCCAGCTACCTCCTCCCCCTCTCCATTAACTTCCTCCTGCACCATGTGCACTGCACCATGCACACCCGACCACCCGCCGCCGCCTAGCTCGTCGCCGACGTGACTCCGGCCACCCACCGGCCACACCTTTGTGACCAACGCACTCACGGCACTCGCAGGAGCCCGTAGCACCACTCCACACGCCTCGCCGTGCCCCGTAGCCTCGGTTTCGACATTGCCCAAACTCCGGCGACTGCCAAGGTCGTCGCCGGCGACGTTTCCGGCCACCCCAGCTCCACCCACTACCACCACTCGATGCGGCTTGCTCCCAGCTACGCGTAGATGCTCTCCACCATCGTTTTGGTCGCCGGAGCACGAAAACCGCATCACTCCGCCGCGTATAGCCTCACTGGTGGCTAAACACCGGCGAGTTTGACCCTGTTTGACCCTGTGTGGGCCCAAGTTGACTTCCCCTGAGTCTATGACACGTGGGACCGCCCTGCTAATTAACTTAGATTAGCACTAATCAAAATTAGTTAGTTAATTAACTACTAACACGTGGGTCCCACTGGTCAGGTTTGACCTGGACCGGCCCCGTTGACCACTGACGTCACCCTGACGCAATGCTGACGCAATAATTCAATTACTGGAATTATTCTTATACAGGAAATTCCAGAAAATATTACAAACTTCAAAAATTCATAACTTTTAATCTGTAACTCCAAATGCAAAGATTTATGTATGAAATTTGATCAGAAAAATTCAATATTTCCATCTGTACTGGTTTCATGCATGACAAAACACTTTAACCTTGCTGTTTAGGTGAAACAAGCTAATACACTTATAATGCTTAGGAACATAAGCTTCCATTTGAATATTTGATTCTAATGGACCCAAACCAACTTGTTTCACATTGCATTAGGCAGGACACCTCATATTGCCATGTCATAGCATGCATCATATTGTTGCATATTGCCATGTGATGATTGTGTTCTATGGTGTCTTTCGTGGTAGGTTCTGCCTCCGAGGATATCTCCGAGTATCCAACTGAAGGGCAGTACCCTACTACTACTCCAACAGGCAAGCAGCCCCATTGATCATATCGATACAATCCCGTGTTCTTGCCTCTGCTCTCATTTACTGCATTAAGACAACCACGTTTCAAACTGTTGTGTGCTACAGTAGTTGAACCCTCATCCTCTGCATGACCTGTCATTGCCACAGTAACTAGATGAAACCCACTAGCATGTGTAGGAGTTGATTGAGCCATGTATGTGTTTCCTACCTTGCTATTCCTGCTATGCTTAGAGTTGTGTCAGGTCTGCTTCATCTGGGTGATGGCTAGAGTGAAATGATTACGTCGGTAATGTAGGGATGTGTTGAACATGTTTTGGTAAAGGTATCAATGAGAGGCCATATAGGAGTACATGGTGGGTTGTTTCATTGAGGCCATCCCTAAGAACTGAGATCTGTATGTGTGATTTAAGAATCAGTTACTACCATGCATTGGGATCCTTAATTGACCCTCTCGGCTTCTTAACCACTCTAGTACTCTATCTAGGAGTTGCAACTAGTTTCTGGTGTTTGTAGGTTATGTGTTGGCGGCCGTGCGTAGCGCTGACCCTAGGGGTGGGCTATGATACGGTAGATACACCGTGGCACGGTGTACCGAGTCACCCGTTTGGTGTATCGGGAACCCTGTTCACATCGTTCGGGGCCGTATGTGGAAACCTCTGCCGGACTCCCTGCGGATGGAACCTAGATAGGCGATAAACCTGGACTAGAGACTTGAATGTTTAGGTAGGCAATGGCCGACACCCTCGTTGGGCTTCCGCTTGAAGGTTGTTGAGTACATGTCGTGTAAACGACGATAAGTGGTGAGAGCGTGTATGAAGAAGTACACCCCTGCAGCGTTAACATCATCTATTCGAATAACTGCATCCGCGGTAAAGGACTACTTGGTTGCATATACAATTCATAGACAAGTTAATGGTTACTACTAAAAGACTCAAGATAAGTGTGAGTATCGAGGATGGCCCTCTCGTAGGATGATGAGGGAGAATCCCCAGTGGAGTATTGTGTTGGTGATTAGTGGACTCATGTGCGAAAACTATTTTACAGTGGTGTCTCGTAGGATAGCTTAGCCAAGAGTCAAAGCTGGCTTGCTGTAATAACTCCACCACCTTCTTGAGAATAAGCATGTATAGTAGGATCTGTTGTAAGACTTGCTGAGTACCTTTGTACTCATGTTGCTTTAATTACTATTTTTAGATGACAACACCGCCCCCTCCGATTGGTTTTATGTAGACCTCGACGTTGATGAGTAACTTGCCACCCAGGTGGTGATTCTGGCCATGGAGGGCCCTATGTAGATAGACAGGCTTCGACAAGCCTTCTTTCTTTCTAGTGTCTGTACCCAGACTTATTTGCTTCCGCATGTGCTTGTATGCTTGTATGACTTGAGTGTCGGGTCTTGTCACCCGTACATGTATGAACATGTTGTGTATGGCTCTCCGGAGCCTTTAAATAAAGTAGTTGAGTTGTAGAGTTTTGTTGTGATGCCATGTTGTATTTACACATATCGAGCATATTGTGTGTATGATTGAAATGCTTGGTATGTGTGGGATCTGACAATCTAGTTGTTTATCCTTGGCAGCCTCTCTTATGGGGAAATGTAGTCTAGTGCTCCTTGAGCCATAGTAGTCCGCTACAGCCCGGTTCACCAGAGTCCTGCTAGCCCAGCACTACTGCTCAGGACACTTGACTGGCCGGCATGTGTTTCACTTCGTTCCTATGTCTGTCCCTTCGGGGAAATGTCACGCGGTGACATCCGGAGTCCTGCCTAGCCTGCTACAGCCCGGGTTCCCCGGAGTCCTGTTAGCCCAGTGCTACAGCCCGAATTCACACTCTATTGACCGACATGCTCGATGTGATTCATGTATGCCTGTCCCCATAGGTCCGTGCCGCTTCGGGTTCACGACTAGCCATGTCAGCCCAGGTTCTCTATCATATGGATGCTAGCAACACTATCATATACGTGAGCCAAAAGGCGCAAACGGTCTCGGGCCATGGTAAGGTGACACCCGTGGGGATACCGTGCGTGAGGACGCAAAGTGATATGAGGTGTTACCGGCTAGATCGATGTGACTTGGAATTGGGGTCCTGACAGCGTTGGCATTAGAGGTGGACTGCCTGTAGGTTCGTTGAGCCAAACTGGTCGATGTCGAGTCTAGAAATGCTTTAGTTATATGTAGGGGAATTGATTGTGGGAGGGAACGTAAGGCTCTTTTACTCCTTTACCTTATGCCCTATGATCTGAGTCATTCTCTTCTCATTCTACGTGGGTTAGGGACTTGGCTCTCTTCTCTCTATCAGGTTCACGTGTTACTAATCCGTGGTAGCTTATAGGATTGTTGTTACAAGCCTCAGTAGAGTTTCTACTACTTTTAGTATGTTGTCAGTGGAACCAGAACCTTGATATGATGTTGTCGAGTGGTTTTGCAAACTATTGTGAATGTCTCAAATCTTTTTGTGGGCATTTACAGCCGTTATGTTGTCCGATTTCTCCTAGAAAATTCTAGTGCCTTTGCATTATTCTGTGCTTTCAGATGGCCACCCGTTCTCAGAACCAAGTGGTTCGTCTGACCCGGTGCCTCGATGTACCCGGTCACACGCCCATGTTGGTTTGAATGATGGTCGAGACAGGCTATCAATGGTATCCGGAATATACCGTCGAGGAGCAGTTCCGAGACTTCAACCAGAGCTAGTACCTTTGTACCGTCAGGATATATCCCTCTTATCCTAGAGCCACTGAACCCATTCACTTCTCTTATGGACTTGGGGTCACTATTGAGATGTCTGTGCAGGATGCAACCTACTCAATGGTGACTATCATTCGAACCAGGACTGCCTTGCTTCAGAATACCGATTTCCGCTACATGCCAGCCTCACTCCCTGGAGCACAATGGTATTATCAGGCTTTGTACTATGATTCTACACATGAGGAGTCACTACTCCGCACCACTGCCGAGATGCTCGAGGATAAGGACCGCGAAAATCGGGCCTTGTGTATGGAGCTTTTCCACTCTCATGCTGATCACTGGGCCACTTTGACTCAGTTTGCACCTGCTGTGCAGGCAGGATACATGGACCCGAGGGACCTATACCCTGTGCGGTCTGGATTGCCAGATTGTATGGAGTGGAGTGATGTAGGAGGCATCACCCCTCCTCGTGGTCCCCGTTTGCCACCGTTTGTGGGACCAAGGCCACATCCGAGTCCCTATGGTCCGCAAGCTCCACAGGACCGTCTGTTCCCAGATGATCATGTTCCGCTTCCAGGTTTTGGTGGTGACTTTTATGAGGATTACTACGGAACCGTCTGAGCTAGTAGTAGTTTCACTAGTACTGTAATAGTTGCATTCTCCACAGTCCCGCGTGACCGTGGGATACGACTTGGTGTGTATCACGCTCCGGAGGTGTAGAAAAATAATGTATAGGAGCTTGGAATGCCTCCGATGAGATGTAATATCTTTCACCGTAGTTGTACTCTAGCCTGGGCTTGTACTAAACTATGTACGGTGTGTATGACCAATGGTATATATATGGAAGTTTCTATATTACCATGTCGTGCAATGAACATCTCAGCATTCCATGTTATCCATTACATTCTGCACTTCCTTGCCAAGATTGTGCCATCCTTGTCTAAACCATTGTCTTGTTTTTCCTAGGATGGTCAACACCCGCAGCAACCCTGCTGCCCTGGAGCAGGGGGAAGCCAGTGCAGCTAGGGGTGAGAATATGCCTCACCCGCCTTCTCTGGACGAAGTTATGCTAGAGGCAGAAAGAAACAAGCGTGAGACTAACCGCTTGCTGGAGAGGATTAAGCAGAACACTGCACGTCATCAGCGAAACGACTTGGTGTCAATCAATGACTTTATCAAGTTGTACCCACCAAAGTTTAATCATTTCGTCGAGCCCCTCGACGCGGATGACTGGCTTCGCAGCATCACCCACAAGCTACGTTCTGCCAACGTAGCCGAAGCCGATAAGATTACCTATGCTGCCAATCACCTTGAAGGCCCTGCTAGCCTTTGGTGGGAAAACTTTGAGGCTATGCGCCTGGTCGGCCAAATCACTACTTGGGCTGAATTCAGTGAGGCTTTCCGTGAGCATCACATCCCGGAAGGTCTCATGGATCGTAAGAGGGAAGAGTTCTGCAATTTCACCCAAGGCAGACTGACTATGGATGCTTACAGTCATGAGTTTGGAAATCTGGCACGTTATGCTCCTGAAGAAGTATCCACCGACGCTAAGAAGCAGGCAAGGTTCCGCAAGGGACTTAGCCCTGAGCTTCGCCGCGATCTTCGTCTGCACAAGTGCACCTCTTTTCAGAAGTTGGTCAATAAAGCCATCAGTGCTGAGATAGGCTAGACTGACTATGACGCTTCATGCAAGCACTCCCGTGATTTTGGCTCCTCATCCGGCTCTGGATCTCAGAAGCGCCGGGTGTGGATTCCAAGCACAGCGCTACCACCCAAGTTCATTCGGAGGCCATCCTTTGAGGCGCCTCGCCCCAACCAGCAGTTTGCACTGCCTAAGTCCTATGGTGGCCCCGCTGCTAATGCTGCTCCACGCCCCAATGTTGTGACATGTTTCAAGTGTGGAGAGCCGGGTCACTACAGTCGAGAGTGTCCCCAGAACAACAACCCCAACCAGTCTGGAAAGTCCGTTGGCCGTGGTAAGCCAGCGGGAAAGACATTCTACGCCAAGCCAGCCACCACTACACGTGGCCATGTCAACTATGTCTCAGCTGAGGAGGCTCATGATGATCCTAACGGCGTCCTTGGTACGCTCCTTGTTAATTGCCATCCGGCATCTGTTCTTTTCGATATTGGAGCATCTCATTCATTCATATCTGAGAGCTATGCTCGATTGCATAACACGACATTCTGTGACATGCCCACTTCCATGGTAATTCAAACTCCGAGTTCCAAATGGCAAACTTCTAGAGTAAGCCATGGGAATGAAATCCTTGTCGATAGACTTGTCTTCCTTGCATCCTTAATAGCTCTCAAGTCCTCGGACATAAACATCATCTTGGGTATGGACTAGATGTCAGCCCATTATGCTAAGATTGATTGCTCTACTAGAACTATTCAACTTACTCACCCATCGGGCAAGACAGGCAATGTTTTAACTCGAATGGCCAAGCGCCAGCTTTACTCCCTAAATGCCAACCCCCTTCCAGACGTTGAAGATATTCCGGTAGTCTGAGACTTCCCGGATGTCTTCCCAGAAGAACTGCCAGGTGTTCCACCTGACAAGGATGCCGAGTTCGTGATAGACCTTGTTCCAGGGACCGTCCCAATTTCTAGAAGACCCTATAAGATGGCACCCTTAGAACTAGCCGAGCTTAAAACCCAACTCGATGAGTCCTTGAAAAATGGTTTCATCCATCCTAGTTCTTCTCCTTGGGCTTGCCCCGTCCTCTTCGTCAAGAAGAAGGATGGAACGGATCAGATGGTTGTAGATTACCGACCTGTCAACTTGGTCACTATCAAGAACAAGTATCTGCTCCCTAGGATCAACGATCTGTATGACCAGCTCGCTGGATCCTCAGTCTTTTCCAAGATGGATTTGAGGTTGGGCTATCATCAAATCAAAATCAAGAACGGGGACATTCCCAAAACGGCCTTTATTACTCGCTATGGCCAATACGAGTACACCGCTATGTCCTTCGGTTTAACCAATGCCCCAGCCACCTTCTCTCGGTTAATGAACTCGGTCTTCATAGAGTATTAGGATAAATTTGTCGTGGTATACCTTGATGATATACTCATCTACTCCAAGAGCGAGGAAGAACATGCCGAACATCTAAGGCTGGTATTGACGAAACTTCGAGAGCATCGCCTTTATGACAAATTCTCCAAGTGTGAATTTTGGTTGCCAGAAGTGACCTATCTAGGCCATGTAATCTCTAGTAAGGGTATTGCTGTCAATCTCGAGCGAGTTCAAGCTGTCCTTGATTGGACTCCACCTGAGATGGTCAAGCAAGTTCGGAGCTTCCTTGGCTTAGCGAGTTATTGCCGCCGCTTCGTCGAGAATTTCTCCAAGGTTGCTAAACCTCTAACTGAACTCCTCAAGAAGGATAAAAGGTTCGAGTGGACCCCACAGTGCGAGTTTAGCTTTTAGGAACTGAAAAGACGCCTGACATCTGCTCCCGTACTGGTACCACAAGATTTCTCCAAGGACTTTATTATCTATTGCGACGCCTCGCGACAAGGACTAGGTTTCATACTCATGCAAGATCGTCAGGTAATTGCCTATGCTTCATGGCAATTACACCCACATGAGGAAAACTATCCCACACATGATCTAGAGCTTGCAGATGTAGTCCATGCACTTAAAACTTGGCGACATTACCTTCTCAGTAATCGTTGTGAGATCTTCACTGATCACCAAAGTTTGAAATATATCTTCACCCAACCGGATTTGAATCTCAGGCAAAGACGCTGGGTCGAGTTGATCTCGGATTACGACTTAGGGATAACTTACACCCCGGGCAAAGCCAATGTCATGGCTGATGCGCTAAGTCATAAATCTTATTGTAACAACTTGATGTTACAACAAGGTCAACCACTTCTCCATGAGGAATTTCGTAAGCTTAACCTTCACATTGTTCCTCAAGAATTCCTATCTACCTTGGTGGTGAAACCGACCCTTATGGATCAGATCATAACCGCCCAGCGGTATGACAAGGGAATATCTTGAATCAAGCAGAACATTGCTAGGAGAGCTGCTACGTGTTTCTCTGTGAACGATCAAGGTGTTGTCTTCTTTGAGAACCGCCTGGTGGTTCCCAAGAAACAACAACTACGACAACTGATCCTTAAGGAAGCTCATGAATCCCCTCTCACCATTCATCCCGGTAGTACTAAGATGTATCAATACCTACGCCAGAGGTTTTGGTGGACTAGGATGAAGAGAGAAATTGCTCAATACATTGCTAACTGCGACGTTTCTCGTCGTGTTAAAGCAGAGCATCAACGGCCTGATGGCACCCTTCAACCTTTGGCTATTCCCGAATGGAAATGGGATAAAATCAGTATGGATTTCATTTCTGGGTTTCCCAGGACCAAGAGAGAGAATAATGCTATCTTCGTCGTGATCGACCGTCTTTCCAAAGTAGCCCACTTCCTACATGTTCGTGAGAGTATCACCGCTAGCCAGCTAGCTGACCTATACATCTCCCAAATAGTGTCTCTTCATGGTGTCGTATTGGTAATTAACTCAGATCATGGGAGTCTCTTCACTTCTCAATTTTGGGAAAGTTTCCAAAATGCTATGGGAACTCGTCTCTCTTTTAGCACCACCTTCCACCCCCAATCAAGTGGTCAAGTAGAGCGAGTAAATCAAGTTCTGGAGGATATGCTCCGAGCTTCTGTCATCTCATTCGGAATGGATTGGGAGAAATGCCTTCCATTCGCGGAGTTTGCTTATAACAATAGTTATCAAGCTAGCTTGGGCAAAGCTCCTTTCGAAGTTCTCTATGGACGGAAATGTCGAATGCCTCTTAACTGGTCAGAAACTGGGGAAAGACAACTCTTTGGCCCGGATATGATTCAGGAAGCAGAAGAACAGGTTCGCGTTATTCGTGAGAAATTGAAAACAACCCAATCTTGTCAAAAGAGCCAATATGACCGTAAACATAAGCTCATGACTTATGAAGTCGGCGAGAAGGCCTACCTTCGGGTTACTCCGTTAAAGGGAACCCATCGTTTCGGTATCAAAGGCAAATTGGCTCCTCGTTACATTGGACCCTTTCGCATTCTTGCCAAACAAGGAGAAGTTGCCTACCAATTGGAACTACCTCTGCATCTTTCCAGAGTTCATGATGTCTTCCACGTTTCTCAACTCAAGCGTTGCTTCGAGGATCCTATCCGTGGAGTGGACCACGAAACGCTTGATCTACAAGATAATATCACATATTGGGAATATCCCGTTCGTATCCTTGATCAAGCCAAGCATACCACTCGATGCCATAACATCAAGTTTCTCAAGGTGCAATGGTCACACCACTCTGAAAAAGAAGCCACTTGGGAAAGGGAGGATCGTCTTCGACTCGAGTACCCCACCTTCTTCCCAACACATCCTAAATCTCGGGACAAGATTCTTTTGAGTGGGGGTGAGTTGTCACACCCTAGCTAGTTCATGCATTAGAGTGTTGCATCATGTTTATTTTCCCAGAAAACTGAAATGGGGATGACAGAACCCCCAGCACCCCCCTTGGAACAACTAGGGTTTACTAAAAACTTTTTCAATGAACCTGAAATGCCCTTCTAAAAAGTCCACCCTTTTTGTTTTGGGTTAAAACCTTTGACAAAAATGGTGCACACTTTTCTAGGACATCATAAGGCCATTGGATTAATTCATTACAAATTACATTTGGGAAATTTAAATCCTATAAATATTTTAAAATGCCCGAATAATCCTGAAAGTAATTTTAGGCTGTTGAGGATATTTTCAAATGCGCCTCTGAATATTTTCAGGGTTTTCCTAAATGAAATAGTATTTTTACTATTTCAAAACACAAAACAGAATAATTAGAAAACAGAAAAAGAGAGAGAAAGGAAACTAACCTGGCAAGCCACCAGCCGGCCCACCTGGCGGCCCAGCACTGTGCTGGCCCGTGCCAGCCAGCTGCTTCGTCCCCGCCAGGCAGGCAGGGAGGTGACGCCGGCGCGCGAGAGCTCGCCACCGCGCCACCTGCTTGCCGCTCGCGCCCGTGGGACCTTGGGCGAGCCCCACGTCGTCGCCCCGACCGCCTGGACACACTCATTCTCCCCCTGCCTCTCTCCCTCGCCCTCTCCCACCATGGCCGACGCCCCTGCCGCCGCACCGTCGACGTAGCCACGCCCTCCGTCGTCCTCGCGCCGCGCCACCGTGTCCACGAGCTCCGCCGTCGTCGACTACGTCGAGCAGGCCGAGCCCCGAGCGCTCGCCCACTCTAGAGTCGCCCCGACCCCGTCTTCCTCAACTCCGGCCGCCGGAGATCCCCTTAGCCTTCACCGCAGCACCAGCTCATCCCCGACCTCTTCGTTTGCCTCATTGTGATCGCCATGAGCCCAGCTACCTCCTCCCCCTCTCCATTAACTTCCTCCTGCACCGTGTGCACCGCACCACGCACACCCGAGCACCCGCTGCCGCCGAGCTCATCGTCGACGTGACTCCGGCCACCCACCGGCCACACCTTTGTGACCAGCGCACTCACCGCACTCGCAGGAGCCCGTAGCACCACTCCACGCGCCTCATCGTGCCTCGTAGCCTCGGTTTCAACCTCGCCCGAACTCCGGCGACCACCAAGGTCGTCGTCGGCGACGTTTCCGGCCACCCCAGCTCCACCCACTACCACCACTCGATGCGGCTTGCTCCCAGCTACGCGTAGATGCTCTCCGCCGTCATTTTGGTCGCCGGAGCTCGAAACCCGGATCACTCCGCCGCGTCTAGCCTCGCTGGCGGCTAAACGCCGGTGAGTTTGACCCTGTTTGACCCTGTGTGGGCCCAGGTTGACTTCCCCTGAGTCTATGACACGTGGGACCGCCCTGCTAATTAACTTAGATTAGCACTAATCAAAATTAGTTAGTTAATTAACTACTGACACGCGGGTCCCACTAGTCAGGTTTGACCTGGACAGGCCCCGTTGACCACTGACGTCACCCTGACGCAATGCTGATGCAATAACTCAATTACTGGAATTATTCTTATACAGGAAATTCCAGAAAATATTACAAACTTCAAAAATTCATAACTTTTAATCTCTAACTCCAAATGCAAAGATTTATGTATGAAATTTGATCAAAAAAATTCAATCTTTCCATCTATAATGGTTTCATGCATGACAAAACACTTTAACCTTGCTGTTTAGGTGAAACAAGCTAATACACTTATAATGCTTAGGAACATAAGCTTCCTTTTGATTCAAATGGACCCAAACCAACTTGTTTCACATTGCATTAGGCAGGAACCTCATATTGCCATGTCATAGCATGCATCATATTGTTGCATATTGCCATGTGATGATTGTGTTCTATGGTGTCTTTCGTGGTAGGTTCTGCCTCCGAGGATATCTCCGAGTATCCAACTGAAGGGCAGTACCCTACTACTACTCCATCAGGCAAGCAGCCCCATTGATCATATCGATACAATCCCATGTTCTCGCTTCTGCTCTCATTTACTGCATTAAGACAACCATGTTTCAAACTGCTGTGTTCTATGGTAGTTGAACCCTCATCCTCTGCATGACCTGTGATTGCCACAGTAACTAGATGAAATCCACTAGCATGTGTAGGAGTTGATTGAGCCATGTATGTGTTTCCTACCTTGCTATGCCTGCTATGCTTAGAGTTGTGTCAGGTCTGGTTCATCTGGGTGATGGGCTAGAGTGAAAAATGTGAGGGATGTGTTGAACATGTTTTGGTAATGGTATCGATGAGAGGCCATGTAGGAGTACATGGTGGGTTGTTTCATTGAAGCCGTCCCTAAGAACTGAGATCTGTATGTGTGATTTAAGAATCAGTTACTACCATGAATTGGGATCCTTAATTGACCCTCTCGGCTTCTTAACCACTCTAGTACTCTGTCCAGGAGTTGCAACTAGTTACTGGTGTTTGTAGGTTATGTGTTGGCGGCCGTGCGTAGTGCTGACCCTAGGGGTGGGCCATGATGCGGTAGATACACCGTGGCATGGTGTACCGAGTCACCCGTTTGGTGTCTCGGGAACCCTGTTCACATCGTTCGGGGCCGTATGTGGAAACCTCGGCCAGACTCCCTACGGATGGAACCTGGATAGGCGATAAACTGGACTAGAGACTTGAGTGTTTAGGTAGGTCGTGGCCGACACCCTCGTTGGGCTTCCTCTTGAAGGTTGTCGAGTACATCTCGTGTAAACGACGATAAGTGGTGAGAGCGTGTATGAAGAAGTACACCCCTGCAGGGTTAACATCATCTATTCGAATAGCCGCGTCCGCGGTAAAGGACTACTTGGTTACATATACAGTTCATAGACAAGTTAATGGTTACTACTAAAAGACTCAAGATAAGTGTGAGTACCGAGGATGGCCCTCTCGTAGGATGACGAGGGAGAATCCCCGGTGGAGTATTGTGTTGGTGATTAGTGGACTCGTCTGCGAAAACTATTTTACAGTGGTGTCTCGTAGGATAGCTTAGCCAAGAGTCAAAGCTGGCTTGCTGTAATAACTCCACCACCTTCTTGAGAATAAGCATGTATAGTAGGATCTGTTGTAAGACTTGCTGAGTACCTTTGTACTCATGTTGCCTTAATTACTATTTTCAGATGACAGCACTGCCCTCTCCGATTGGTTTTACGTAGACCTCGACGTCGATGAGTAACTTGCCACCCAGGTGGCGATTCTGGCCATGGAGGGCCCTATGTAGATAGACAGGCTTCGACAAGCCTTCTTTCTTTCTAGTGTCTGTACCCAGACTTATTTGCTTCCGCATGTGCTTGTATGCTTGTATGACTTGAGTGTCGGGTCTTGTCACCCGTACCTGTATGAACATGTTACGTATGGCTCTCCGGAGCCTTTAAATAAAGTACTTGAGTTGTAGAGTTTTGTTGTGATGCCATGTTGTATTTACACATATCGAGCATATTGTGTGTATGATTGAAATGCTTGGTATGTGTGGGATCCGACAATCTAGTTGTTTATCCTTGGCAGCCTCTCTTATGGGGAAACGTAGTCTAGTGCTCCTTGAGCCATAGTAGTCCACTACAGCCCGGTTCACCGGAGTCCTGCTAGCCCAGCACTACTGCTTAGGACACTTGACTGGACGGCGTGTGTTTCACTTTGTTCCTATGTCTCTCCCTTCGGGGAAATGTCACGCGGTGACATCCGGAGTCCTGCCTAGCCTGCTACAACCTGGGTTCCTCGGAGTCCTATTAGCCCAGTGCTACAGCCCAGATTCACACGCTGTTGACCGACATGCTCGATGTGATTCATGTATGCCTGTCCCCATAGGTCTGTGTTGCTTTGGGTTCACGACTAGCCATGTCGACCGGGGTTCTCTGTCATATGGATGCTAGCGACACTATCATATACGTGAGCCAAAAGGCGCAAACGGTCCCAGGCCATGGTAAGGCGACACCCGTGGGGATACCGTGCGTGAGGACGCAAAGTGATATGAGGTGTTACCGGCTAGATCGATGTGACTTGGAATCGGGGTCCTGACATAGCACGCATGGCAGCCATAGCGACCTCGTCCGTGCGTGCGGCGCGATTTGCTTCTCTGCTACCAGATGCTACTGAGCTCCATGTTGTACTGCATGCAAAATGTCTGTGGGTGGCGCTAAATTGGAGGACGAGGCCAGTGATCTCGGCGAAAGCTGTTGTGCCGTCAGTCAAGGCATGTGGAATGGGGAAGGAGGAGGATGGTGTGGGTGGGGTGTGGATTACCTGACCATATCGATGAGGCCGCTTAGCAATAAGAAGGGCCGCCGGCGAGGAGGAGACGCTGCAAGAAGAAGGATCGCCAGCGAGGAGGCGGCGCTGCAAGAAGAAGGTTCGCCGATGAGGAGGCGACCCTGCAAGAAGAAGGGTCGCCGGTGAGGAGGCGGCGCTGCTAGTAAGCAGCAGTGAAGGTTTGAACTTGGAAAGCAAGGAGGAATAGTGAAAATGTGGTTTTTTGTGGGAGGGATATAGATACTTTCACAGTGGCGGAAAATTTCACTCGGTGCCGCGACAAACTGGCGGGCAAGTGTGGTTCAAGCGCGGGCGGTGGACTGTAGACGACAAGCTTCCTGCATAAGCCAGACTAGATGGAGCGCCAAGATATTTTATATTGCATCCCACACGATTCTTGCTAGTAAACCGAAGGAAATATGCCCTAGAGGCAATAATAAAGTTGTTATTTATATTTCCTTATATCATGGTAAATGTTTATTATTCATGCTAGAATTGTATTAACTAAAAACTTAGTACATGTGTGAATACATAGACAAACATAGTGTCCCTAGTATGCCTCTACTTGACTAGCTCGTTAATCAAAGATGGTTAAGTTTCCTGACCATAGGCTGCATGTATTGTCATTTGATGAACGGGATCACATCATTAGAAAATGATGTGATGGACAAGACCCATCCATTAGCTTAGCATAACAATCGTTTAGTTTTATTGCTATTACTTTATTTATGACTTATACATGTTCCTCTGACTATAAGATTATGTAACTCCCGAATACCGGAGGAACACCTTGTGTGCTAGCAAACGTCACAACGTAACTGGGTGATTATAAAGATGCACTATAGGTGTCTCCAATGGTATTTGTTGAGTTGGCATGGATCGAGATTAGGATTTGTCACTCCCAGTACGGGAGAGGTATCTCTGGGCCCTATCAGTAATGCACATCACTATAAGCATTGCAAGCAATGTGATTAATGAGTTAGTTATGGGATGATGCATTACGGAACGAGTAAAGAGACTTGCCAGTAATGAGATTGAACTAGGTATGATGATACCGACGATCGAATCTCGGGCAAGTAACATACCGATGACAAAGGGAATAACGTATGTTGTTATGTGATTTGACCGATAAAGATCTTCATAGAATATGTAGGAGCCAATATGAGCATCCAGGTTCCGCTATTGGTTATTGACCGGAGATGTGTCTTGGTCATGTCTACATAGTTCTCGAACCCGTAGGGTCCGCATGCTTAACGTTCGATGACGATTTGTATTATGAGTTATGTGATTTGATGACCGAAGTTTGTTCGGAGCCTCGGATGGGATCATAGACATGATGAGGAGTCTCGAAATGGTCGTGAGGTAAATATTCATATATTGGAAGGTTATATTCGGACACCGGAAAGGTTTCGGGAAGTTCGGGAGTACCGGGGGTTACCGGAACCACCCCCCCCCCCCCCGGGGGGGGAGTGGTGGGCCTTAATGGGCCTTAGTGGAAAGGAGAGGAGGGTCGCAAGGGAGGCCACGCCCCCATGGCCATTCCGAATTGGACTAGCGAGGGGGCAGCGCCCCCCTCTTTCCTTCTCCCTTCCTCCTCCTTCCCTCTCTCCCCTCTCGTGGAAAGGAAGGGGACTCCAACTAGGATTGGGAATCCTAGTTGGACTCCCTTATGGCGCGCGCCCCCTATGGCATACCTCATCCTCCCCCTCCTTTATATACGTGGGCAGGGGGCACCCCACAGCAGAACATACAATCTCTTAGCCGTGTGCGGTGCCCCCTCCATAGTTTACCACCTCAGTCATATTGTCGTAGTGCTTAGGCGAAGCCCTGCACCAGTAACTTCGTCATCGCCGTCGCCATGCCGTCGTGCTGACGGAACTCTCCCTCATCCTCAACTGGATCAAGAGCTCGAGGGACGCCATCATGCTGAACGTGTGCTGAACACGGAGGTGTCATATGTTCGGTGCTAGGATCAGTTGGATCATGAAGACGTTCGACTACATCAATCAAGTTACTAAATGCTTCCGCTTTCGATCTACGAGGGTACATGGACACACTATGCCCTCTCGTTGCTATGCATCTCCTAGAAATATCTTGCGTGATCGTAGGAATTTTTTTAAATACTGTGTTCCCCAACAGTGGTATCAGAGCCAGGTCTATGCGTAGATGTTATATGCACGAGTAGAACACAAAGAGTTGTGGGCGATAATAGTCATAATGCTTACCACCAACGTCTTACTTTTATTCGGCAGTATTGTTGGATGAAGTGGCTCGGACCGACATTACATGACCGCGTTCATAAGACTAGTTCTACCGACGTGCTTCGCACACAGGTGGCTGGCGGGTGTCTATTTCTCCAACTTTAGTTGAATCGAGTTTGACTACGGCCGGTCCTTGTTGAATGTTAAAACATCACACTTGACGAAAAATCGTTGTGGTTTTGATGCGGAGGTAAGAACGGTTCTTGCTAGAAACCCGTAGCAGCCATGTAAAACTTGCAACAACAAAGTAGAGGATGTCTAACTTGTTTTTGCAGGGCATGTTGTGATGATTGGTCAAGACATGATGATATATAAATTGTTGCATGACATGATCATGTTTTGTAAAAGTTATCGGTAACTGGCAGGAGCCTTCTGGTTGTCGCTTTATTGTATGAAATGCAATCGCCATGTAATTGCTTTACTTTATCACTAAGCGATAGCGGTAGCCGTAGAAGCAATAGTTGGTGAGATGACAACGATGCTACGATGGAGATCGAGGTGTTAAGCCGGTGATAATGGAGATCATGGCAATGCTTTGGAGATGGGGATCAAAGGCACAAGATGATAATGGCCATATCATGTCACATATTTTGATTGCATGTGATGTTTATCCTTTATGCATCTTATTTTTCTTAGTACGACGCTAGCATTATAAGATGATCCCTCACTAAATTTCAAGGTACAAGTGTTCTCCCTGAGTATGCACCATTGCTATAGTTTGTCGTGCCGAGACACCACGTGATGATCGGGTGTGATAAGCTCTATGTTCACATACAATGGGTGCAAGCTAGTTTTGCACATGCAGAATACTTGGGTTAAACTTGACGAGCCTAGCATATGCAGATATGGCCTTAGAACACTGAGACCAAAAGGTCGAACGTGAATCATATAGTAGATATGATCAACATAGTGATGTTCACCATTGAAAACTACTCCATCTCACGTGATGATCGGACATGGTTTAGTTGATATGGATCACATGATCATTTAGATGACTAGAGGGATGTCTATCTAAGTGGGAGTTCTTAAGTAATATGATTTATTGAACTTTAATTTATCATGAACTTAGTACCTGATACTATTTTCATCAATGGCCCGTGCTACTGTTCCCTAGAATTTTAATGCATTCCTAGAGAAAGCTAAGTTGAAAGATGATGGTAGTGCTACCTCTTGAGCACTCCGTTGGTTTGCCCTTGAAAAGGAAAGGGTGATGAAGTAAAGCAGCGTCAGTATTTCCCTCAATTTTTGAGAACCAAGGTATCAATCCAGTAGGAGACCACGCGCGAGTCACCTCGTACCTACACAAACAAATAAGAACCTTGCAACCAACGCGATAAAGGGGTTGTCAATCCCTTCACGGCCACTTGCAAGAGTGAGATCTGATAGAGATGATAATAATAAGATAAATATTTTTGTAGTTTTATGATATAGATTGAAATTAAATATTGCAAAATAAAATAGATGGGAAACTTGTATGATGAAGAATAGACCCGGGGGCCATAGGTTTCACTAGTGGCTTCTCTCAAGATAGCATAAGTATTACGGTGGGTGAACAAATTACTGTTGGGCAATTGATAGAAAAGTGAATAATTATGAGAATATATAGGCATGACCATGTATATAGGCATCACGTCCGAGACAAGTAGACCGACTCCTGCCTGCATCTACTACTATTACTCCACAGATCGACCGCTATCTAGCATGCATCTAGAGTATTAAGTTCATAAGAACAGAGTAACGCCTTAAGCAAGATGACATGATGTAGAGGGATAAACTCATGCAATACGATGTAAACCCCATCTTTTTATCCTCGATGGCAACAATACAATACGTGTCGTTTCCCTTTCTATCACTGGGATCGAGCACCGCAAGATTGAACCCAAAGCTAAGCACTTCTCCCATTGCAAGAAAGATCAATCTAGTAGGCCAAACCAAACTGATAATTCGAAGATACTTGCAAAGATAAACCAATCATACATAAAAGAATTCAGAGAATATTCAAATATTGTTCATAGATAGACTTGATCATAAACCCACAATTCATCGGATCTCGACAAACACACCGCAAAAGAAGATTACATCGAATAGATCTCCAAGAGAATCAAGGAGAACTTTGTATTGAGATCCAAAGAGAGAGAAGAAGCCATCTAGCTACTAGCTATGGACCCGAAGGTCTGAAGTAAACTACTCACACACAATCGGAGGGTCCATGGAGTTGATGTAGAGGCCCACCATGATCAATGCCCCCTCCGGTGGAGCTCTGGAAAAGGCCCCAAGATGGGATATCTTGGGTACAGAAGGTTGCGGCGGTGGAAATAGGGTTTCATGGTGCTCCTGGATATTTGTGGAGTATATGGATATATATATAGGAGGAAGAAGTAGGTCGGTGGAACAACGAGGGGCCCACGAGGGTGGAGGGTGCGCCCAGGGGGGTGGGCGCACCCCCTACATCGTGGCCTCCTTGATTGTTTCTTGATGTCCACTCCAAATCTCTTAGATCACGTTTGTTCCAAAAATAACGCTCCTGAAGGTTTCATTCCATTTGGACTCCGTTTGATATTCCTTTTCGGTGAAACACTAAAATAGGCACACAAAAAGAGCAATTTGGGTTGGGCCTCCAGTTAATAGGTTAGTCCCAAAAATAGTATAAAAGTGTAGAAATAAGCCCATTAACATCCAAACTAGATAATATAATAGCATGGAACAATCAAAAATTATAGATACGTTGGAGATGTATCAAGCATCCCCAAGCTTAATTCCTGCTCGTCCTCAAGTAGGTAAATGATAAAACAGGATTTTTGATGTGGAATGCTTACTAACATATTTCTCAATGTAATTTTTCTTTATTGTGGCATGAATGTTCAGATCCGAAAGATTCAAGATAAAAGTTTAATATTGACATAGAAATAATAATACTTCAAGCATACTAACTAAGCAATTATGTCTTCTCAAAATAACATGGGCAAAGAAAGTTATCCATACAAAATCATATAGTCTGGCTATGCTCTATCTTCACCACACAAAATATTAAATCATGCACAACCCCGATGACAAGCCAAGCAATTGTTTCATACTTTTGATGTTCTCAAACTTTTTCAACTTTCACACAATATATGAGCATGAGCCATGGATATAGCACTATGGTGGAATAGAATGGTGGTTGTGGAGAAGACAAAAAGGAGAAGATAGTCTCACATCAACTAGGCATATCAATGGGCTATGGAGATGCCCATCAACAGATATCAATGTGAGTGAGTAGGGATTGCCATGCAACGGATGCACTAGAGCTAGAAGTGTATGAAAGCTCAAAAGAAGAAACTAAGTGGGTGTGCATCCAACTTGCTTGCTCATGAACACCTAGGGCAATTTGAGGAAGCCCATCATTGGAATATACAAGCCAAGTTCTATAATGTAAAATTCCCACTAGTTTATGAAAGTGACAACATAGGAGACTCTCTATCATGAAAATCATGGTGCTACTTTGAAGCACAAGTGTGGAAAAGGATAGTAACATTGTCCCTTCTCTCTTTTTCTCTTTTTTTTGGGCCTTCTTTTTTTGGCCTCTTTTCCTTTTTTTATTTTTCGTCTGGAGTCTCATCCCGACTTGTGGGGGAATCATAGTCTCCATCATCCTTTCATCACTGGGACAATGCTCTAATAATGATGATCATCACACTTCTTTTTACTTACAACTCAAGAATTACAACTCAATACTTAGAATAAAATATGACTCTATGTGAATGACTCCGGCGGTGTACCGGGATATGTTATGAATCAAGAGTGACATGTATAAAAAAATTTGAACGGTGGCTTTGCCACAAATACGATGTCAACTACATGATCATACAAAGCAATATGACAATGATGAAGCGTGTCATAACAATGGAACGGTGGAAAGTTGCATGGCAATACATCTCGGAATGGCTATGGAAATGCCATAATAGGTAGGTATGGTGGCTGTTTTGAGGAAGGTATATGGTGGGTTTATGGTACCGGCGAAAGTTGCGCGGTACTAGAGAGGCTAGCAATGGTGGAAGGGTGAGGGTGCGTATAATCCATGGACTCAACATTAGTCATAAAGAACTCACATACTTATTGCAAAAATCTATTAGTTATCAAAACAAAGTACTACGCACATGCTCCTAGGCGGATAGATTGGTAGGAAAAGACCATCGCTCGTCCCCGACCGCCACTCATAAGGAAGGCAATCAATAAATAAATCATGCTCCGACTTTGTCACATAACGGTTCACCATACGTGCATGCTACGGGAATCACAAACTTCAACACAAATATTTCTCAAATTCACAACTACTCAACTAGCATGACTCTAATATCACCATCTCCATATCTCAAAACAAATATCAAGTATCAAACTTCTTATAGTATTTAATGCACTTATATGAAAGCTTTTATTATGCCTAAAAGCTAATTGCCATGTTGTTCTAAAGAACTCTCAAAATAATATAAGTGAGGCATGAGATATCAATTATTTCTATAAAATAAAACCACCACCGTGCTCTAAAAGATATAAGTGAAGCACTAGAGCAAAAACAATATAGCTCAAAAGATATAAGTGAAGCACATAGAGTATTCTAACAAATTCCAATCCATGTGTGTCTCTCTCAGAAGGTGTGTACAGCAAGGATGATTGTGGTAAACAAAAAAGCAAAGACTCAAATCATACAAGACACTCCAAGCAAAACGTATATCATGTGGCGAATAAAAATATAGCTCCAAGTAAAGTTACCAATGAACGAAGACAAAAGAGGGGATGCCATCCGGGGCATCCCCAAGCTTAGGCTTTTTGGTGTCCTTGGATTTACCTTGGGGTGCCATGGGAATCCCCAAGCTTAGGCTCTTGCCACTCCTTGTTCCATAATCCATCAAATCTTTACCCAAAACTTGAAAACTTCACAACACAAAACTTAACAGAAAAACTCATGAGCTCCATTAGCGAAAGAAAAAAAACACTACTTCAAGGTACTGTAATGAACTCATTCTTTATGTATATTGGTGTTAAAACTAATGTATTCCAACTTCTATATGGTTTATAAACTCTATTACTAGCCATAGATTCATCAAAATAAGCAAACAACACACGAAAAACAGAATCTGTCAAAAACAGAACAGTCTGTAGTAATCTGTAACTAACGCAAACTTCTGGAACCCCAAAAATTCTAAAATAAATTTTTGGACGTGAGTAATTTATCTATTAATCATCTCAAAAAATAATTAACTAACTATCACTCTCCAATAAAAAGTGGCAGCACTTCTCGTGAGCGCTAATTTTCTGTTTTTTTACAGCAAGATCAAAAAGACTTCCCCCAAGTCTTCCCAACGGTTCTACTTGGCACAAACACTAATTAAACAAAACAACACAACCAAAACATAGGCTAGATAAATTGTTTATTACTAAACAGGATCAAGAAGCAATGAATAAAAATAAAATTGGGTTGCCTCCCAACAAGCGCTATCGTTTAACGCCCCTAGCTAGGCATAAAAGCGAAGATAGATCTAGGTATTGCCATCTTTGGTAGGCAATCCACAAGTGGCTCTCATAATAGATTCATATGGTAATTTAATTTTATTTATAGGAAAGTTTTCCATGCATTTCCTTAAAGGAAATTGGAATTTAATATTCCCTTCATTCATATAAATAATTGCACCAATCGTTCTAAGGAAAGGTCTACCAAGAATAATAGGACATGAAGGATTGCAATCTATATCAAGAATGATGAAATCTACGGGCACATAATTCCTATTTGCAACAATAAGAACATCATTAATCTTTCCCATAGGTTTCTTAATAGTGGAATCTGCAAGGTGCAAGTTTAAAGAACAATCATCAAATTCACGGAAACCTAGCAAATCACACAAAGTTATTGGGATTGTGGAAACACTAGCACCCAAATCACACAAAGCATAGCATTCATGATCTTTAATTTTAATTTTAATTGTAGGTTCGCACTCATTATAAAGTTTTCTAGGCATAGAAACTTCCAACTCAAGTTTTTCTTCATATGATTGCATCAAAGCATCAACGATATGTTTAGTAAAAGCATTATTTTGATTATAAGCATGAGGAGAATTTAGCACGGATTGCAACAAGGAAATACAATCTATCAAAGAGCAATTATCATAATTAAATTCCTTGAAATCCAGATAGTGGGTTCAGTGCTATCTAAAGTTTTAACCTCTTCAATCCCACTTTTAACATTTTTTGCATTCAGATCTAAAAACCCCGAATTTTTGGGACGCCTTCTAACTAAAGTTGACTCATCTCCAGTCCCATCATTATCAAGATTAATATTGCAAAACAAGGATTTAATAGGGGACACATCAATCACTTTTAGATCTTCATCCTCATTATCATGAAAACTAGAAGAACACGCTTTGACAAAGCAATCTTTCTTAGCACGCATCCTAGCGGTTCTTTCTTTGCACTCATCAATGGAAATTCTCATGGCTTTGAGAGACTCATTGATATCATGTTTAGGTGGAATAGATCTAAGTTTCAAAGAATCAACATCAAGAGAAATTATATCCACGTTCCTAGCCAACTCATCAATCTTAAGCATTTTTTCTTCAATCAAAGCATTGAAACTCTTTTGTGAACTAATAAATTCTTTAATACTAGATTCAAAATCAGAGGGCATATTATTATCATTTCCATAAGAATTGTTGTAGGAATTAATATAATTATTAGAGGAATTACTAGGAAACGGCCTAGAATTAAAATTACCTCTATACGCGTTGTTACCAAAATTGTTCCTACCAACAAAATTCACATCCATAGATTCATTATTATTCTCAATCAAGGTAGACAAAGGAATATCATTAGGATTAGTAGGAGCGCTCTTATTCGCAAACAACTTCATAAGTTCATCCATCTGTCCACTCAAAACATTAATCTCTTCAATTGCATGAACTTTTTTACTAGTAGATCTTTCCGTGTGCCATTGAGAATAATTAACCATAATATTATCTACGAGTTTGGTAGCTTCTCCTAAAGTGATTTCCATAAAAGTTCCTCCCGCGGCCGATTCTAAAAGATTTCTAGAAGCAAAGTTTAATCCGGCATAAAATTTTTGTATAGTCATCCAAAGATTCAAACCATGTGTAGGGCAATTACATATCATTAATTTCATCCTCTCCCAAGCTTGTGCAAGATTCTCATTATCAAGTTGCTTAAAATTCATAATATCATTTCTAAGAGAGATGATCTTAGTGGGAGGTAAATACTTAAAGATAAAAGCATCTTTGCACTTATTCCATGAAACAATACTATTTTTAGGCAAAGACGAAAACCAAGCTTTAGCATGATCTCTAAGCAAAAACAGGAATAGCTTAAGTTTAAAAATATCATTATCCACATCTTTCTTCTTTTGCATATCACATGAATCAACAAAGTTGTTTAGATGGGTAGTGGCATCTTCACTAGGAAGTCTAGAAAACGGATCTTTCATGACAAGATTCAGCAAAGCAGTATTAATTTCACAAGATTCAGCATCGGTAAGAGGAGCAATCGGAGTCATAATAAAATCATTATTGTTGGTATTGGCAAAGTCACACAATTTAGTATTATCTTGAGCCATCATGACAAGAAAGCAATCCAACACACAAGCAAACAAGCGAAGAAGCAAAAGAGGCAAACTGGAAAAGAGAAGGGGAACGGAGAAAGAGGGCGAATAAAACGGCAAGGGTGAAGTGGGGGAGAGGAAAACGAGAGGCAAATGGCAAATAATGTAATGCGAAGGATAAGAGTTGTGATGGGTACTTGGTATGTCTTGACTTGGCGTAGATCTCCCTGGCAACAGCGCCAGAAATCCTTCTTGCTACCTCTTGAGCACTGTGTTGTTTTTCCCTTGAAGAGGAAAGGGTGATGCAGTAAAGCAGCGTAAGTATTTCCCTCAGTTTTTGAGAACCAAGGTATCAATCCAGTAGGAGACCACGCGCGAGTCACCTCGTCACAAACAAATAAGAACCTCGCAACCAACGCGATAAAGGGGTTGTCAATCCCTTCATGGCCACTTGCAAGAGTGAGATCTGATAGAGATGATAATAATAAGATAAATATTTTTGGTATTTTTATGCTATAGATTGAAAGTAAAGATTGAAAAATAAAATAGATGGGAAACTTGTATGATGAAGAATAGACCCGGGGGCCATAGGTTTCACTAGTGGCTTCTCTCAAGATAGCATAAGTATTACGGTGTGTGAACAAATTACTCTAGGAAGCGAATAATTATGAGAATATCTAGGCATGGTCATGTATATAGGCATCACGTCCAAGACAAGTAGACCGACTCCTGCCTGCATCTACTACTATTACTCCACAGATCGACCGCTATCTAGCATGCATCTAGAGTATTAAGTTCATAAGAACAGAGTAACGCCTTAAGCAAGATGACATGATGTAGAGGGATAAACTCATGCAATACGATGTAAACCCCATCTTTTTATCCTCGATGGCAACAATACAATACGTGTCATTTCCCTTTCTATCACTGGGATCGAGCACCGCAAGATTGAACCCAAAGCTAAGTCTAGTAGGCCAAACCAAACTGATAGTTCGAAGAGACTTGCAAAGATAAACCAATCATACATAAAAGAATTCAGAGAAGATTTAAATATTGCTCATATATAGACTTGATCATAAACCCACAATTCATCGGATCTCGACAAACACACCGCAAAAGAAGATTATATCGAATAGATCTCCAAGAGAATCAAGGAGAACTTTGTATTGAGATCCAAAGAGAGAGAAGAAGCCATCTAGCTACTAGCTATGGACCCGAAGGTCTGAAGTAAACTACTCACACATCATCGGAGGGGCCATGGAGTTGATGTAGAGGTCCTCCATGATCAATGCCCCCTTCGGTGGATCTTCAGAAAAGGCCCCAAGATGGGATCTCTTGTGTACAGAAGGTTGCGGCAGTGGAAATAGGGTTTCGTGGTGCTCCTGGATGTTTGCAGGGTATATGGATATATATAGGAGGAAGAAGTAGGTCGGTGGAACAACAAGGGGCCCACGAGGGTGGAGGGTGCGCCCAGGGGGTGGGCACGCACCCCTGCCTCGTGGCCTCCTTGATTGTTTCTTGACGTCTACTCCAAGTCTCCTGGATCACGTTTGTTCTAAAAATAACGCTCCCAAAGGTTTCATTCCGTTTGGACTCCGTTTGATATTCCTTGTCGGCGAAACACTAAAATAGGCAAAAAAACAGCAATTTGGGCTGGGCCTCCTTTTAATAGGTTAGTCCCAAAAATAATATAAAAGTGTAGAAATAATCCCATTAACATCCAAAATAGATAATATAATAGCATGGAACAATAAAAAATTATAGATACGTTGGAGACGTAACAGGTAGCAACTACACGGACTGAGTCCGTAACTTGAGGATGATCCTCATTGCTGCACAAAAGAATTACGTCCTGGAAGCACCGCTAGGTGCAAGACCCGCTGCAGGAGCAACTCCGGACGTTGTGAATGTTTGTCAGAGCAAAGCTGATAACTACTCGATAGTTCAGTGTGCCATGCTTTATGGCTTAGAATCAGGACTTCAAAGACGTTTCAAATGTCATGGAGCATATGAGATGTTCTAGGAGTTGAAGTTAATATTTCAAGAAAATGCCCGAATTGAGAAACATGAAGTCTCCAATAAGTTCTATAGCTGCAAAATGGAGGAGAATAGTTCTGTCAGTGAACATATACTCAAAATGTCTGGTACCACAACCACTTGAGTCAACTAGGAGTTAATCTACCCGATGATAGTGTCATTAACAGAGTTCTTCAATCACTGCCACCAAGCTACAAAAGCTTTGTGATGAACTATAATATGCAAGGGGTGGATAAGACAATTCCTGAGCTCTTCACGATGCTAAAGGCTGCGGAGGTAGAAATCAAGAAGGAGCATCAAGTTTTGATGGTTAACAAGACCACTAGTTTCAATAAAAAGGGCAAAGGGAAGAAGGGGTACTTCAAGAAGAACGACAAGCAAGTTGCTGCTCAAGTGAAGAAGCCCATGTCTGGACCTAAGCCTGAGAGTGAGTGCTTCTACTGCAAAACGATTGGTCACTGGAAGCGGAACTACCCCAAGTATTTCGCGAATAAGAAGGATGGCCGCGTGAAAGGTATATTTGATATACACGTTATTGATGTGTACCTTACTAATGCTCGTAGTAGCACCTGGGTAATTGATACTGGTTCTGTTGCTCATATTTGCAACTCGAAACAGGGGCTATGGATTAAACAAAGATTTGCTAAGGACAAGGTGACAATGCGCGTGGGAAATGGTTCCAAAGTTGATGTGATCGTCATCGGCACACTACCTCTACATCTACCATCGGGATTAGTTTTAGACCTAAATAATTGTTATTTGGTGCCAGCGTTGAGCATGAACATTATATCTGGATCTTGTTTGATGCGAGACAGTTATTCATTTAAATCGGAGAATAATGGTTGTTCTATTTATATGAGTAATATCTTTTATGGTCATGCACCCTTGATGAGTGGTCTATTTTTGTTGAGTCTCGATTGTAGTGATACACATATTCATAATATTGAAGCCAAAAGATGCAAGGTTAATAATGATAGTGCAACTTATTTGTGGCACTGCCGTTTAGGTCATATTGGTGTAAAGCGCATGAAGAAACTCCATGCTGATGGGCTTTTGGAATCACTTGATGCTTGCGAACCATGCCTCATAGGCAAGATGACTAAGACTCCGTTCTACAGAACAATGGAGGGAGCAACTAACTTGTTCGAAATAATACATACTGATGTATGCGGTCCGATGAGTGTTGAGACTTGCGGCGGGTATCATTATTTTCTGACCTTCACAGATGATTTGAGCAAATATGGGTATATCTACTTGATGAAACATAAGTCTAAAACATTTGAAAAGTTCAAACAATTTCAGAGTGAAGTGGAAAATCATCATAACAAGAAAATAAAGTTTCTATGATCTGATCATGGAGGTGAATATTTGAGTTATGAGTTTGGTCTTCATTTGAATCAATGTGGAATAGTTTTGCAACTAATGCCAGCTAGAACACCACATCGTAATGGTGTGTCCGAACATCATAACCGTACTTTATTAGATATGGTGCGATCTATGATGTCTCTTACTGATTTACCGCTATCGTTTTGGGGTTATGCTTTAGAGACAGCTGCATTCATGTTAAATAGGGCACCATCTAAATCCGTTGAGACAACACCATATGAACTGTGGTTTGGCAAGAAACCTAAGCTATCGTTTCTTAAAGTTTGGGGCAACGATGCTTATGTGAAAAAGCTTCAACCTGATAAGCTCGAACCCAAATCGGAGAAATGTGTCTTCATAGGATACCCAAAGGAAACTGTTGGGTACACCTTCTATCACATATCCGAAGGAAAGATATTCGTTACTAAGAATGGATCCTTTCTAGAGAAGGAGTTTGTCTCGAAACAAGTGAGTGGGAGGAAAGTAGAACTTGATGAGGTAATGGTACCGTCTCCCTTATTGGAAAGTAGTTCATCACAGAAATCAGTTCCTGTGATTCCTACACCATTCATTGAGGAAGCTAATGATGATGATGATGATGAAACTTCTGATCAAGTTACTACCGAACCTCGTAGGTCAACCAGAGTACGATCCGCACCAGAGTGGTAAGGTAATCCTATTCTGGAGGTCAAGTTACTTGACCATGACGAACCTACAAACTATGAGGAAGCGATGATGAGCCCAGATTCCATGAAATGGCTTGAGGACATGAAATCCGAGATAGGATCCACGTATGAGAACAAAGTGTGGACTTTGGTTGACTTTCCCGATGATCGGCAAGCAATATAGAATAAATGGATCTTCAAGAAGAAGACTGACGTTGACGGTAATGTTACTGCCTACAAGGCTCGACTTATTGCGAAAGGTTTTCGACAAGTTGAAGGACTTGACAATGATGAGACCTTCTCACCCGTAGCGATGCTTAAGTCCGTCCGAATCATGTTAGCAATTGCCGCATTTTCTGATTATGAAATTTGGCGAATGGATGTCAAAACTGCATTCCTTAATGGATATCTTAAAGAAGAGTTGTATATGATGCAAACAGAAGGTTTTGTCGATCCAAAAGGTGCTAACAAAGTGTGCAAGCTCCAGCGATCCATTTATGGACTGGTGCAAGCATCTCGGAGTTGGAATATACGCTTTGATAGTGTGATCAAAGCATATCGTTTTATACAGACTTTTGGAGAAGCCTGTATTTACAAGGAAGTGAGTGGGAGCTCTGCAGCATTTCTAATATTATATGTGGATGACATATTGTTGATTGGAAATAATACAGAATTTCTGGATAGCATAAAAGGATACTTGAATAAGAATTTTTCAATGAAAGACCTCGGTGAAGCTTCTTATATATTGGGCATCAAGATCTATAGAGATAGATCAAGATGCTCAATTGGACTTTCACAAAGCACATACCTTGATAAAGTTTTGAAGAAGTTCAAAATTGATCAGTCGAAGAAAGGGTTCTTGCCTGTGTTACAAGGTGTGAAGTTGAGTCAGACTCAATTCCTGACCAGTGCAGAATATAGAGAGAAAATGAAAGTCATTCCCAATGCCTCAGCCATGGGTTCTATCATGTATGCAATGTTGTGTACCAGACCTGATGTGTGACTTGCTATAAGTTTAGCAGGGAGGTACCAAAGTAATCCAGGAGTGGATCACTGGACAGCGGTCAAGAACATCCTGAAATACCTGAAAAGGACTAAGGGTATGTTTCTCGTTTATGGAGGTGACAAAGAGCTCGTAGTAAATGGTTACGTCGATGCAAACTTTGACATTGATCCGGATGACTCCAAGTCACAGACTGGATACGTATTTATATTGAATGGTGGAGCTGTCAGTTGGTGCAGTTCCAAGCAGAGCGTCATGGCGGGATCTACGTGTGAAGCGGAGCACATAGCTGCTTCGGAAGCAGCAAATGAAGGAGTCTGGGTGAAGGAGTTCATATCCGATCTAGGTGTAATACCTAGTGCATCGGGTCCAATGAAAATATTTTGTGACAATAGTGGAGCAATTGCCTTGGCGAAGGAATCCAGACTTCACAAGAGAACCAAACACATCAAGAGACGCTTCAATTCCATCCGTGATCAAGTCAAGGAGGGAGACATAGAGATTTGCAAGATACATACGGATCTGAATGTTGCAGAACCATTGACTAAGCCTCTCTCATGAGCAAAACATGATCAACACCAAGACTCCATGGGTGTTAGAATCATTACTATGTAATCTAGATTATTGACTCTCGTGCAAGTGGGAGTGTCGGTGTCAAAACCAGCGGATCTCGGGTAGGGGGTCCCAAACTATGCGTCTAGGCCGGATGGTAACAGGAGATAAGGGACATGAAGTTTTACCCAGGTTTGGGCCCTCTCGATGGAGGTAAAACCCTACGTCCTGCTTGATTAATATTGATGATATGGGTAGTACAAGAGTAGATCTACCACGAGATCGAGGAGGCTAAACCCTAGAAGCTAGCCTATGGTATGATTGTTGATGTGTATGTTGTCCTACGGACTAAAACCCTCCGGTTTATATAGACATCGGATAGGGTTAGGGTTACATAGAGTCGGTTACAATGGTAGGAGATCTTCATATCCGTATCGCCAAGCTTGCCTTCCACGCCAAGGAAAGTCCCCTCCGGACACGGGACAGAGTCTTCAATCTTGTATCTTCATAGTCCAGGAGTCCGGCTGAAGGTATAGTCTGGCTATCCAAACACCCCCTAATCCAGGACTCCCTCAGTAGCCCCTGAACCAGGCTTCAATGACGAGTCCGGCGCGCAGATTTTCTTCGGCATTGCAAGGCGGGTTCCTCCTCCAAGTATTTCATAGAAGATTTTGAACAAAGATAGTGTCCGGCTCTGCAAAATAAGTTTCCACATATTGCCATAGAGAGAATAATATCTACACCAATCTAATCTGCTGATGTATTCCGTAGCGTGTCACACCACGGCCAAGCCTTTATCCGAGCTGTTTCATTATCCCACCTCAGCACGTTATGCGAGGCAGTTTCCTTGGCACGTCTTGTTAAAGCAGAGATCGTGTCCCCTTATCCCGGGATTCTCATCAATACGGGCGTGGGTAACCCAACCGCTTCTAGGACTCCTAGATTATAGGCAAGTCCAAGCGGACACGAAGAGGACGCTTGATATTCACCCTCTTTATAAAGGGGACAAGGCTTTTATTTTTCCCTCCCATGCTCAATCGAATCCTTCCCCCACCTCAAGCTCAAACGCCCAAAGTTCAGGTCAGGTGCTCCGAGCCTTCAGTCATGTCCGGATCTAGCCTTCAAGGCCAATGGGTGCCTTCCTCCGTCACGGAAGAAGACATCAAAAAGTTGAGGGAGGCCAGATATCTGACCGCCGAGATTTTGCATCGGCTGCCTCCCCGAGGGAAGGCCGTTCCCACCCCCGAACCCAACGAGAATGGCGTGTTCGTCTCCCACTTCCTCCGAGGTCTAGGCCTTGCTTTGGATCCTTTCGTCAGGGGTCTGATGTTTTATTACAGGCTAGACTTCCATGATCTAGCTCCGGACTCTTTTCTTCATATCACGACATTCATGGTCGTGTGCGAGGCCTTCCTCCGGGTCACCCCTCACTTTGGCCTCTGGCTCAAGACCTTTGAAGTGAAGCCGAAGATGATCGAGGGGCAACATGCAGCGTGTGGAGGTGCGTTAATACGCAAGATGACGGGAGCTCCGTGGCCCAAAGGTTCCATCCTAGAGGTGTCTGAATTGTGGCAACAGGAGTGGTTCTACATCACGGCTCCTAGAAGTGCCAAGTGGGCGGCCGCCCCTGTTTTCCGCTCGGGCCCTCCATCACAACTGATGTCATGGATCAGCAGAGGTCTGAGCTGGGGGGCAGCCAAGGACGTGCCTACATTACAAAGCCGCATTCGAGATCTCTTCAATGGAGATTTCAGTTTGGTTGCAGTAATACAAGTTATGCTGGTTCGTCAAGTCCAGCCTTGCAAACGCCGGCCTCTTCGCTTATGGGAGTTCAATCCCGAGGGACCGTGTGTCATTCAAAATTTTCTCGGCCTGACGCATGAGGAGATGTACAAGTCATTCTTCGGACCTCAGGTGGAATGTCTGGAAATCTCCGAGGACGTGGGCCTGAGTAGTAACCGTGCCGCCGAACAGGTAAGGCGTCTTCCGGCCGAACATACTATCTCTCCTTTGTTACGAAGTTATTTCTGAGAGTTCGCTTTTTGACCAGGACTGGCTAACAAAGGCAAAGTTGATTCGGTGTTCGGCCCCCCTCCCTGAGGGTTTGGAAAATCCGGTATTGGAAAAGATGCTCCAGACCGCACCTTGCCCTGAGCCCTTGAAGGAAGATACTGTGGAGGAGGATGCGGGTGGACGTGGGCCCCCAACACTGCCCATTCTAGCCGAGGGAGCGAGCGTCTTCGTGGCGACCAGAAGAGGAAAAGGATTACGCCCGGGGATTCGGAAACCGAAGCTTCCAAACGGGAGAAGAAGTCTCCCACAGAGGGTCCTACCTTGGGGGGCGCCGTTGCCACACAAAGTCCGCAGGGGGATCAATTCTCCCGCGAGTCGTAAGTGACCCGAAATACTTTAATAGTACAGATATGCCATCTTTTTCTTCTGAGAAGATAACCACTGCATATATTTTTGCAGTTCAGGCCTTAGCCCCTCGCAAATGAGCTCATCTTCGGGGGATCTTCTTCCAAAGATGATGGAGAGTGAAACGCCTCCTCCGGACTCCTCCGCTCCGGAAGCGGGCGACCCTGAAGTGTCGTCGCGGAGGGCCTCTCCGAGTCCGGTGAGGCCAGAAGATAATCCCATTGACCCCCGAAGCTCCCAATGTCCGGCTCCCGAAGAGAGCAGACAAAAGAGTCCAGCACCGTCTAGTGTGCGATCGGATGTTCTAAGGGAGTTGGTGGGGTGAGTGGCCATCTCAGATGAACACCGTGTGCTGATGAATACGGTGATGGAGAGAATATCGTCCGCCGAAAGCGGATTGCATGAAGCTTTTATGAGTCTACTAACAGGCTTTGAGGTACGTGAAAGAATGTATGATAGTCCTGCACATGCTAGGTGTGCCCTGTGTAGATAGTAGCCCCTGAGACTCTGGTTGTCGTCGCAAACAACGACGAACAGAGGATCATATTCCCATGTAATAACCATACTGCCTCTATGTGCAGGTGATGGAAGCTCCGGTGGCTAGCCGGACTAGCGAGTTTGCCCATTTAGAATGGCAGTTGGATGTGGCAGACGCCGACATCGAGCTTGTTAACAAAAGGCTTGACGAGGCACAGGGTAAGTGTCATTATCTGGTAAATGCCACAATAGGAAGAGCAGCATGATGCCAGTATCTTTAATATGTTGTGGCTGCAGATGGAGCTTCCACTGTTGAAGCCTTGCAGGCAGAACTTGCCCGAGCCAAGGAACAAGAGAGGTTGGGTAATGCGGCTGCTGTGAAGGCGGCCGAAGAGTTGCAAGCCGAGAAGGCCGCGCATGGCGAGACCCGAGACAAGATGGCCAAGATGGCTATAGAATTAAAAGCCGCCGCCAACCGTTGCCGGGTTCTTGAAAAAGAAAACCAAGCAAAGGCATCGGACCTTGAAAAGGCTGCTGCAACGAAAAAGGATCTCCACTCTGCTATGAGGGCAAAGAAGGAGGAGTTGCGGGAAGCCGGGGATATTGTAGCTAGTAAATCCTTTATGTTGCGGAGGAAATTCAGAGATCCATGGTATGCCCCTCTGGATCGGCTGTGGAGTTCGGAGAATGTGTATATGGATTTGGCGGCGAGCGCTGCCGATGCGGCCAAGTACTTCTAGGGTCAGACAGATCATGGAGTAGACCAGCTATTTTGGAGACAATTCCATTCTCCCGAGCGTCCACTTTTATTGACCGACCAATTAGCTGAATGGGCCGAACTAAACAGGTTGTCCGGACTCTCTATGAGGTCTGTTGTGGATCAGCTGTGGCCGGGAAGGTCAAAACCGAACAGCTATTTCAGCTTGGTGCAGCAGGTCCTTGATGTGGTGCCGCGCATTAATGCGATGAGGAGGTCGGCGTTCATAGAGGGCGCACGGATGGCCTTTGCCCGTATTAAGGCATATTTGGCAGAGATGGATGCTACCAATGTTGCAACGCGGGATTCGGCTATAGGTCGAAAGGCTGCCGAGCACTACTTTGAAGAAGTTCTTGAGGGTGCCCGTTTGATAGAGACCTAGTGCTCAAAAAATATTATGTTTGAGTAATATGTAATCTCATTGTAAGCGAAATGCTTTTATAAATTTTTATAAGGCTATTTTTATACTTTTGCCTGAAAGTAATATGATGCCTCCTGGGCGGCCGTTTATGTATACATGTGTATAACCTGAAAGATTGCAGCCGTCGGCTTCAACCCTCACGCATATAATGCAGAGGTGCTCACAAAAACGCGCATTCACACTTAACCCAATGTCTTGGTCCTATTAAGGAGGTGATAGCGGAGCGAGCGAGGCAAGCGGACTATAATGCTTTAGCACTTTCACTTAGCCATAGGAGTTTGACAGTGGGGCTACTAGATAGCCCCTGGTGGCTCCGCACTCTCCTGATATCGGGGTGCGTACATGCTTGGCCGGGAAACGACCCTTCATTAAGGCGGAGGAATTCTAACATTCCCACAGGTCATTGAGTGGTTGACCAGTCTCACGCTATATCATGACAGTCAGTTTTCGGCTTTCTCTACTAAGGTGCTCGTCCGGATGAACCAGGGCACAATCGCAGTAGTTCTCCTGGTGCTACCTTAGCCGGCAAGGCGGAACGTAAGGCACCAAAACACAGGAGTCGGGCAAACCCAACATTTGACCAAAGACAATGATTTGAAGCTGATGCATATAGGGCCAAACTCGCGACGCCGAATACTCCCTAAGGTATTCGATCTTTGTGGTATAAACTGGGCCTAAATAGTGGCCTTTGTAAGAAGCCCCGTGTGTCCAGGTACGTGCATTGTTCTGGCGTGGCCACATGCCAAGACGTCAGCATCCTTCTCAGCAGTGGATATGTATCAACAAGAGACAGTAAAAAAGGTTTACGCAGGGTCTTAATCTAAAAAGAATCCTTGGAGCGGGTCCCTGCTGCACATCTGCGCCTGTGTCTCCGTTGTGCCGTATCCTGGACGGGTGTAGCACGATGATCATCTGTAAAAGAGAGGAAGTTAAGTGAAAAAGTTGTCGTGCAAAAGGATAGTTTTTAAAGAAACCATGTATAGTTCAAGATGGTAAGAAATTGCCACTTGTCTGCGCGTGTTGAGCCCCTTGTATTGACAAATAGGGGTGTGACCACTTATTTCCGTATAAATAGCGGCGCCGGACTTGATTAGTTGTATTTGAGGTCTTGACGACCTATTGGATGCTTTCATTTGTCCGGGCGCCTCTAGTGTGTGGCAGCCAAGGCAGCCTTACTCTCTTCGGCGCGCAGAGATCGCTTGATATTTCCGTGCACTATAATGATGCCACGTGGACCGGGCATCTTGAGTGTGAGGGAGGCATAGTGTGGTATTGCATTAAATCGAGCGAAAGCTTCGTGTCCGAGCAGTGCTTGATAGCCACTTTGAAACGGAGCGATGTGGAAAGTTAAATGCTCGCGACGGAAGTTATCGGGGGAGCCGAATGTAACTTGTAGTAGGAGGGAGCCCGTACAACGAGCCCCTGGGCCTGGCGTTACTCCTTTAAAGGTAGTATTGCTATGGCAAATTTGTGTTGGGTCTAGCCCCATCCCGCGGATTGTATCCTGATATATTAGGTTTAGGCTACTGCCGCCATCCATCAAGACCCTTGTGAAGTGATATCCGCCAATTACTGGGTCAAATACTAGGGTATCCCATCCTGCGTGTCGGATACCTGCTGAGTAATCGCGATGGTCAAAAGTGATCGGTTGAGATGTCCGGTGGCAGGACTTCGTGGTGATAGGCACTTGGGTATACTTTCCTGGGAGTGCCGCATTGTTTTTTTCCTTGATTACGTGTAACACGTTTACTGTTTTGACTTCTAGTGGAAATTGCTTTTGTTCCCCCGTGTCTTGCTTGGGGGGCTCGTCCTCGTCTTCACTTGGTGTATCCACCCCCTTGTGTACGGTGTTGAGCTTGCCGGACTGCTTGAAGACCAAACATTCTCTGTGGGTATGATTAGCAGGTTTACCAGGGGTACTGTGAATCTGACATACTTGGTCCAGAATTTTATTGAGGCTGGACAGTTCGTCCCTGGTGCCTTTAGGGGGCGGCTTTTGACCTGGCCGAGAGCTTTTGAATCCGGCATTTACTGCCGTGCCCTTCGTGTTGTCTTCTTTATTCCGGCGTTTGTTATTGCTGTTGCGCCGTGATTTCCCATTTCCATCTCTAACTTCAGATGTACTGGGGTCGCTGGTGCTGCATCTGGCTAGCCAGCTGTCCTCCCCCATGCAAAAGCGGGTCATGAGGTTTGTTAATGCGGCCATCGTTCTCGTCTTATTTTGGCCGAGGTGTCTTGCGAGCCATTCGTCACGGACGCTATGCTTGAAAGCTGCTAAGGCTTCAGCGTCTAGACAGTCGACAATCTGGTTCTTTTTAGTAAGAAACATGTTCCAAAGCTTTCGGGCTGACTCTCCGGGTTGTTGAGTTATATGACTCAAATCGTCCGCATCCTGAGGTCGGACATATGTCCCTTGAAAATTTGCCCGAAAAGCGTCTTCGAGCTCTTCCCAACTTCCAATGGAGCTTTCGGGGAGGCCTTTGAGCCAGTGACGAGCTGGCCCTTTGAGCTTGAGGGGTAGGTACTTGATGGCGTGGAGATCGTCTCCTCGAGCCATATGGATATGAAGGATGTAGTCCTCAATCCAGACCCCAGGGTCTGTTGTTCCATCATATGCCTCTATGTTTACGGGCTTGAATCCCTCTGGAAATTCGTGGTCCAGCACCTCATCGGTGAAACATAGGGGGTGTGCGGCACCCCTGTAGCTGGGTGTACCGCGTTGTTCGTATGTTTGTTGTGTTGCATTGTATGCTGGGGCGCGCTTGCGTGGTCCATAGATGGATCTGGTTGCGCCGTCCTTTGGGTGCGAGCCCTCGCATGGGTCGCGTACTGTATTGTGGGCGGCGTTGTATGTCGCTCTGTGTTGGTAGAGGGGTCGTCTATCCGACCAGGTGGCTGCTTTGATATTTGGTTGTGGGGGTTCTGAGGCCTCCTCATCGAATTCGGGTAGCAGCTTCCGCTTTGGGTAGCTTTTGGAAGGGCGATTGTCGCCGTACCTTGCTGCAGTGCTGAGTATTTTACTCCATCTGAATTGGAGTGTGTCTTGTGCGGCCTTGAGCCTTTGTTTCTGCTTTTTCAGGCTCCTCGCGGTGGCAACAAGCCTTTTACGGGCAGTCTGTTGCTTTGGGTTTTTGTCCGGCGTTATGTCGTCCGGACCATTATCCTTGATAGGATTTGTTTGTTCGGTTTGATTATCCAAATTGCCGTTGTCTAGCAGCGGTTCGCCCTGCTCCAGCGCTGGTTCTGCGTGATCGCTAATTCTGTCGAGGCGGGATTTGGGGCGGCGCTTGCGTCATCACTTTGACTGCTTTTCGAGGGAACAAGCCTTCGGTGCGTCCTTCCGCTCCTCGTCGTCATCTTTTGGTGCGTCCACCATGTATACGTCATATGACGAGGTGGCGTTCCAGGGCCCAATAGGCGTTGGTTCTTCATCGTCTCCTTCATCGGTGTCCATACCGTCGATATCTTCGGAGTCAAAGTTGAGCATGTCAGTTAAATCGTCAACAGTGGCTACAAAGTGGGTGGTTGGTGGGCTTTGAATTTCTTCATCGTCCGCATCCCAATATCGCTGACCGTAGTCCGGCCAGGGCTCTCCTGATAAAGAGAGATACTTTAGTGATTTTATAATATCGCCAAAGGGCGAGTGCTGAAAGATGCCCGCGGCAGTAAACTCCATGATCGGCGCCCAATCGGATTCGATTGGCAGAGGCGCGAATGGTTCGGAGTCCGGAGAGGAGTCCGACTCCTTGGAATCATGAGTCTCACGGAGTGCGGGGCTGGTGTTCGGCTCAATCGCCATTGGGATTGCAGCCCCCGAGGCGACGTCCAACCACCCATCCTCGATCGACGCGGTTGGCTCCGAATTAAGAGTTGAAGCCGATGCGGGTGCGGCCTCCAGGGCACTGTTCGGCGGCAGAGCTAGATCATGCTCGTCGTGACGGTGCGGCGCGCTCGGCAGTGGCCCGAATCCGTCGAAGATCAAGTCTCCGCGGACGTCAGCCATGTAGTTTAAACTTCCAAATCTGACCTGACGGCCAGGGGCGTAGCTTTCGATCTTCTCCAAACGGCCAAGCGAATTGGCCCGCAATGCAAAGCCGCCGAAGACGAAGATCTGTCCGGGGAGGAAGGTCTCACCCTGGACTGCATCGCTATCGATGATCGTAGGAGCCATCGAGCCTGACGGCGACGACACAGAGGAACTCTCAATCAAAGCACCAATGTCGGTGTCAAAACCGGTGGATCTCGGGTAGGGGGTCCCGAACTATGCGTCTAAGCCGGATGGTAACAGGAGACAAGGGACACGAAGTTTTACCCAGGTTCGGGCCCTCTCGATGGAGGTAAAACCCTACGTCCTGCTTGATTAATATTGATGATATGGGTAGTACAAGAGTAGATCTACCACGAGATCGAGGAGGCTAAACCCTAGAAGCTAGCCTATGGTATGATTGTTGATGTGCATGTTGTCCTACGAACTAAAACCCTCCGGTTTATATAGACATCAGATAGGGTTAGGGTTACATAGAGTCGGTTACAATGGTAGGAGATCTTCATATCCGTATCGCCAAGCTTACCTTCCACGCCAAGGAAAGTCCCCTCCGGACACGGGACGGAGTCTTCAATCTTGTATCTTCATAGTCCAGGAGTCCGGCTGAAGGTATAGTCCGGCTATCCGAACAGCCCCTAATCCAGGACTCCCTCAGTGAGACTGAAGGAAATATGCCCTAGAGGCAATAATAAAGTTGTTATTTATATTTCCTTATATCATGATAAATGTTTATTATTCATGCTAGAATTGTATTAACCGGAAACTTAGTACATGTGTGAATACATAGACAAACATAGTGTCCTTAGTATGCCTACTTGACTAGCTCGTTAATCAAAGATGGTTAAGTTTCCTGACCATAGACATGTGTTGTCATTTGATGAACGGGATCACATCATTAGAGAACGATGTGATGAACAAGACCCATTTTTTAGCTTAGCATAATGATCATTTGGTTTTATTGCTATTGCTTTCTTCATGACGTATACATGTTCCTCTGACTATGAGATTATGCAACTCCCGAATATCGGAGGAACACCTTGTGTGCTATCAAAGGTCACAACATAACTGGGTGAGCATAAAGATGCTCTAGAGGTGTCTCCAATGGTGTTTGTTGAGTTGGCATAGATCGAGATTAGGATTTTTCACTCCGAGTATTGGAGAGGTATCTCTGGGCCCTCTCGGTAATGCACATCACTATAAACCTTGCAAGTAATGTGACCAATGAGATAGTTACGGGATGATGCATTACGGAATGAGTAAAGAGACTTGCCGGTAATGAGATTGAACTAGGTATGATGATACCGACGATCGAATCTCGGGCAAGTAACATACCGATGACTAATGGAATAACGTATGTTGTTATGCGGTTTGACCGATAAAGATCTTCGTCGAATATGTAGGAGCCAATATGAAGATCCAAGTTCCGCTATTGGTTATTAACAGGAGATGTGTCTCGGTCATGTCTACATAGTTCTCGAACCCGTAGGGTCCGCACAATTAATGTCCGGTGACGATTTGTATTATGAGTTATATGATTTGATGACCGAAGTTTGTTCAGAGTCCCAGATGAGATCATAGACATGACGAGGAGTCTCAAAATGGTCGAGAGGTAAATATTCATATATTGGAAGGTTACATTCGGACACCGGAATGGTTTCGGGAAGTTTCAAATAAGTTTCGTAGTACCGGGGGTTACCGGAACCCCCCGGGGAAGTGGTGGGCCTTCATGGGCATTAGTGGAAAGGAGAGGAGGGCCGCAAGGGAGGCCGCGCGCCTGGCCAGTCTGAATTGGACTAGGGAGGGAGCGGCGCCCCCCTCTTTCCTTCTCCGTTCCTCCTCCTTCCCTCTCCCCTTTCCCTAGTTGGAGTAGGAGAGGAAGGAAGGAGGAAAGAGGGAGAAGGGAAGGGGCGATGCCCCCCTTCCGTAGTCCAATTCGGACCCAAGGGGGAGGGGGCGTGCGGCCTGCCCTGGCTTCCCCTCTCTCTTTCCACTAAGGCCCAATAAGGCCCATATACTCCTCGGGGGGTTCCGGTAACCCCTGGTACTCCGATAAATGCCCGAACTCACCCGAAACCATTCCGATGTCCAAACATAGGCTTCCAATATATCAGTATTTCTGTCTCGACCATTTCGAAACTCCTCGTCATGCTAGTGATCACATCCGGGACTCCGAACAACCTTCGGCACATCAAAACACATAAACTCATAATACCAATCGTCACCGAATGTTAAGCATGCGTACCCTACGGGTTCGAGAACTATGTAGACATGACCGAGACTCATCTCCGGTCAATAACCAATAGCGGAACCTGGATGCTCATATTGGTTCCTACATATTCTACGAAGATCTTTATCGATCAAACCACATAACAACATACGTTGTTCCCTTTGTCATCGGTATGTTACTTGCCCGAGATTCGATTGTCGGTATCTCAATACCTAGTTCAATCTCGTTACCGGCAAGTCTCTTTACTCGTTCCGTAATGCAACATCATGTAACTAACTCATTAGTCACATTCCTTGCAAGGCTTATAGTGATGTGCATTACCGAGAGGGCCCATAGATACCTCTTCGATACACGGAGTGACAAATCCTAATCTCGATCTATGCCAACTCAACAAACACCATCGGAGACACCTGTAGAGCATCTTTATAGTAACCCAGTTACATTGTGACGTTTGATAGCATACTAAGTGTTCCTCCGGTATTCGGGAGTTGCATAATCTCATAGTCATAGGAACATGTATAAATTATGGAGAAAGCAATAGCAGTAAACTAAACGATCATCATGCTATGCTAACGGATGGGTCAAGTCAATCACATCATTCTCTAATGATGTGATCCCGTTCATCAAATGACAACTCTTTGTCCATGGCTAGGAAACTTAACCATCTTTGATTAATGAGCTAGTCAAGTAGAGGCATACTAGTGACACTCTGTTTGTCTATTTATTCACAAATGTGCTAAGTTTCTGGT
Organism: Triticum dicoccoides; assembly: GCF_002162155.2. Classification (NCBI taxonomy): domain Eukaryota; kingdom Viridiplantae; phylum Streptophyta; class Magnoliopsida; order Poales; family Poaceae; genus Triticum; species Triticum dicoccoides. Next base: position 353,180,773 of record NC_041392.1, read on the forward strand.
TAATGCAATTCTAGCATGAATACTAAACATTTATCATGATATAAGGAAATACAAATAATAACTTCATTATTGCCTCTAGGGCATATTTCCTTCAGTCTCCCACTTGCACTAGACTCAATAATCTAGATTACATTGTAATGATTCTAACACCCATGGAGTCTTGGTGCTGATCATGTTTGCTCGTGAGAGAGGCTTAGTCAACGGGTCTGCAACATTCAGATCTGTATGTATCTTGCAAATCTCTATGTCTCCCTCTTTGACTTGATCACGGATGGAATTGAAGTGTCTCTTGATGTGCTTGGTTCTCTTGTGAAATCTGGATTCCTTTGCCAAGGCAATTGCACTAGTATTGTCACAAAAGATTTTCATTGGACCCAATGCACTAGGTATTACACCTAGATCAGATATGAACTCCTTCCTCCAGACTCCTTCATTTGCTGCTTCTGAAGTAGCTATGTACTCCGCTTCGCACAAAGATCCCGCCACGACGCTCTGCCTAGAACTGCACCAACTGGCAGCTCCACCATTCAACAAAAATACGTATCAACTTTGTGACTTAGAGTCATCCGGATCAGTGTCAAAGCTTGCATCGACGTAGCCGTTTACGACGAGCTCTTTGTCACCTCCATAAACTTGAAACATATCCTTAGTCCTTTTCAGGTATTTCAGGATGTTCTTCACTGTTGTCCAGTGATCCACTCCTGGATTACTTTGGTACCTCCCTGCTACGGGTGAAAAGGTCTCATCATATTCAACTCCTTGAACTTGTCGAAAACCTTTTGCAACAAGTCGAGCTTTGTAGACAGTAACATTATCGTCAATGTCAGTCTTCTTCTTGAAGATCCATTTATTTTCTATGGCCTGCCGATCATTGGGCAAGTCAACCAAAGTCCACACTTTGTTCTCATACATGGATCCCATCTCAGATTTCATGGCCTCAAGCCATTTTGCAGAATTTGGGCTCATCATCGCTTCCTCTTAGTTCATAGGTTCGTCATGGTCAAGTAACATGACCTCTAGAACAGGATTACTGTACCACTCTAGTGGGGATCTTACTCTGGTTGACCTACGAGGTTCGGTAGTAACTTGATCAGAAGTTTCATGATCATCATCATTAGCTTCCTCACTTACCGATGTAGGAATCACTGGAACTGATTTCTGTGATGAACTACTTTCCAGTAAGGGGTAGGTACAATTACCTCATCAAGTTCTACTTCCTCTCACTCACTTCTTTCGAGAGAAACTCCTTCTCTAGAAAGGATCCATTCTTAGCAACGAATATCTTGCCTTCAGATCTGTGATAGAAGGTGTACCCAACAGTCTCCTTTGGGTATCCTATGAAGACACATTTCTCTAATTTGGGTTCGAGCTTATCAGGTTGAAGCTTTTTCACATAAGCATCGTAGCCCCAAACTTTAAGAAATGACAACTTGGGTTTCTTGCCAAACCATAGTTCATAAGGTATCGTCTCAACAGATTTTGATGGTGCCCTATTTAACGTGAATGCAGCCGTCTCTAAAGCATATCCCCAAAACAATAGTGGTAAATCAGTAAGAGACATCATGGATCACACCATATCTAATAAAGTGCGGTTACGATGTTCAGACACACCATTATGTTGTGGTGTTCTAGGTGGCGTGAGTTGCGAAACTATTCCACATTGTTTCAAATGAAGACCAAACTCGTAACTCAATATTCTCCTCCAAGATCAGATCGTAGAAACTTTATTTTCTTGTTATGATGATTTTCCACTTCACTTTGAAATTATTTTCAGACTTATGTTTCATCAAGTAGATATACCCATATATGCTCAAATCATCTGTGAAGTTAGGAAAATAATGATACCCACCGCAAGCATCAACACTCATCGGACCGCATACATGAGTATGTATAATTTCCAAAAATTCTGTTGCTCACTCCATTGTTCTAGAGAATGGAGTGTTAGTCATCTTGCCCAGGAGGCATGGTTCGCAAGCATCAAGTGATTCATAATCAAGTGATTCCAAAAGCCCATCATCATGGAGTTTATTCATCCTCTTTACACCAATATGACCTAAACGGCAATTCCACAAATAAGTTGCACCATCATTATTAAACTTATATCTTTTGGCTTCAATACTATGAACATGTGTATCACTACTATCAAGATTTAGTAAAAATAGACCACTCAACAAGGGTGCATGACCATAAAAGATATTACTCATATAAATAGAACAACCATTATTCTCTGATTTAAATGAATAACCATCTCGCATCAAACAAGATCCAGATATAATGTTCATGCTCAACGCTGGCACCAAATAATAATTATTTAGGTCTAAAACTAATCCCGAAGGTAGATGTAGAGGTAGTGTGCCGACGGCGATCACATCGACTTTGGAACCATTTCCCACACGCATCGTCACCTTGTCCTTAGCCAATCTTCGCTTAATCCATAGCCCCTGTTTTGATTTGCAAATATTAGCAACAGAACCAGTATCAAATACCCAGGTGCTACTGCGAGCATTAGTAAGGTACACATCAATAACATGTATATCAAATATACCTTTCACTTTGCCATCCTTCTTCTCCGTCAAATACTTGGGGCAGTTCCGCTTCCAGTGACCAGTCCCTTTGCTGTAGAAGCACTCAGTCTCAGGCTTAGGTCCAGACTTGGGCTTCTTTACTTGAGCAGCAACTTGCTTGCCATTCTTATTGAAGTTCCCCTTCTTCCCTTTACCCTTTTTCTTGAAACTGGTGGTCTTGTTGACCATCAACACTTGATTCTCCTTCTTGATTTCTACCTCCGCAGCCTTTAGCATTGAGAAGAGCTCGGGAATTGTCTTATCCATCCCTTGCATATTATAGTTCATCACAAAGTTGTTGTAGCTTGGTGACAATGATTGAAGAACTCTGTCAATGACACTATCATCAGGAAGATTAACACCCAGCTGAGTCAAGTGGTTGTGGTACCCAGACATTCTGAGTATATGTTCACTGACAGAACTATTCTCCTCCATTTTGCAGCTATAGAACTTATTGGAGACTTCATATCTCTCAATCTGGGCATTTGCTTGAAATATTAACTTCAACTCCTGGAACATCTCATATGCTCCATGACGTTCAAAACGTTGTTGAAGTCCCGGTTCTAAGTCGTAAAGCATGGCACACTGAACTATAGAATAGTCATCAGCTTTGCTCTGCTAGACGTTCATAACATCTGGTGTTGCTCCTACAGTGGGTTTGTCACCTAGCGGTGCTTCCAAGACGTAATTCTTCTGTGCAGCAATGAGGATAATCGTCAGGTTACGGACCCAGTCCGTGTAATTGCTACCATCATCTTTCAACTTTGCTTTCTCTAGGAACGCATTAAAGTTCAATGGAACAACAGCACGGGCCATCTATCTACAACAACATAGACATGCAAAATACTACCAGGTACTAAGTTCATGATAAATTATAGTTCAATTAATCATATTACTTAAGAACTCCCACTTATATAGACATCCCTCTAATCATCTAAGTGATCACGTGATCCATATCAACTAAACCATGTCCGATCATCACGTGAGATGGAGTAGTTCTCAATGGTGAACATCACTATGTTGATCATATCTACTATATGATTCACGCTCGACCTTTCGATCTCAGTGTTCTGAGGCCATATCTGCATATGCTAGGCTTGTCAACTTTAACCCGAGTATTATGTGTGTGCATAACTGGCTTGCACCCGTTGTATGTGAACATAGAGCTTATCACACCCGATCATCACGTGGTGTCTCGGCACGACGAACTGTAGCAACGGTGCATACTCAGGGAGAACACTTATACCTGGAAATTTAGTGAGAGATCATCTTATAATGCTACCGTCGAACTAAGCAAAATAAGATGCATAAAGGATAAACATCGCATGCAATCAATATAAGTGATATGATATGGCCATCATTATCTTGTGCCTTTGATCTCCATCTTCAAAGCACCGTCATGATCTCCATCATCACCAGCTTGACACCTTGATCTCCATCAAAGCATCATTGTCGTCTCGCCAACTATTGCTTCTACGACTATCGCTACCGCTTAGAGATAAAGTAAAGTAATTACATGGCGATTGCATTTCATACAATAAAGCGACAACCATATGGCTCCTGCTAGTTGCCGATAACTCTATTACAAAACATGATCATCTCATACAATAAAATTTAGCATCATGTCTTGACCATATCACATCACAACATGCCCTACAAAAACAAGTTAGACGTCCTCTACTTTGTTGTTGCAAGTTTTACATGGCTACTACGGGCTGAGCAAGAACCGTTTTTACCTACGCATCAAAAACCAAAACGTGATATAGTGATTGTTTTCTGATATTCAAAAAGAACCCTGTTTATTGAATCCGATTCAACTAAAGTTGGAGAAACTAACACCCACTAGCCACCTGTGTGCGAAGCACGTCGGTAGAACCAGTCTCGCGTAAGCGTACGCGTAATGTCGACCTGAGCCGCTTCATCCAACAATACCGCTGAATCAAGAATCAACTAGTGACGGCAAGCAATATGTATATACCCACGCCCACAACTCCTTTGTGTTCTACTCTTGCATATAACATCTACGCATAGACCTGGCTCGGATGCACTGTTGGGGAACACAGTAATTTCAAAAAAATTCCTACACATGCAAGATCCATCTAGGTGATGCATAGCAACGAGAGGGGAGAGTGATGTCCACGTACCCTCCTAGACCATAAGCGGAAGCGTTATGACAACGCGTTGATGTAGTTGTACGTCTTCATGATCCGATCGATCCTAGCACCAAAGGTAAGGCACCTCCGCGGTCTGCACACGTTTAGCTCGGTGATGTCCCATGAACTCTAGATCTATCTAAGTGTCAAGGGAGCGCTTCGTCAGCATGATGCGTGATGACGGTGATGATGAAGTTACCGACGCAGGGCTTCGCCTAAGCACTACGACGATATGACCGAGGTGGAAATCTATGGAGGGGGGCACCACACATGGCTAAGAGATCAACTTGCGTGTCTATGGGGTGTCCCTCTCCCCGTATATAAAGGAGTGGAGGAAGGGAGGGCCGGCCCTCTCTATGGCGCGCCCTAGGGGAAGTCCTACTCCTACCGGGAGTAGGATTCCTCCCTTTCCCTAGTTGGAGTAGGAGAGGAAGGAAGGAGGAAAGGGGGGTGCCGCCCCCTTCCCTAGTCCAATTCGGACCCAAGGGGAAGGGGCACGCGTCCTGCCCTGGCTTCCCCTCTCTCTTTCCACTAAGGCCCAATAAGGCCCATATACTCCCCTGGGGGTTCCGGTAACCCCCCGGTACTCCGGTAAATGCCCGAACTCACTCAGAACCATTCCGATGTCCAAACATAAGCTTCCAATATGTCAATCTTTATGTCTTGACCATTTTGAGACTCCTCGTCATGCCCGTGATCACATCCGGGACTCCGAACAACCTTCGGTACATCAAAACACATAAACTCATAATATCGATCGTCACCGAAAGTTAAGCGTGTGGACCCTACGGGTTTGAGAACTATGTAGACATGACCTATACTCATCTCCAGTCAATAACCAATAGCGGAACCTGGATGCTCATATTGGTTCCTACATATTCTATGAAGATCTTTATCTGTCAAACCGCATAACAACATGTGTTGTTCCCTTTGTCATCGGTATGTTACTTGCCCGAGATTCGATCATCGGTATCTCAATACCTAGTTCAATCTTGTCACCGGCAAGTCGCTTTACTCGTTCCATAATGCAACATCCCGTAACTAACTCATTAGTCACATTGCTTGCAAAGCTTATAGTGATGTGCACTACCGAGAGGGCCCAGAGATACCTTTCCCGATACACGGAGTGACTAATCCTAATTTCGATCTATGCCAACTCAACAAACACCACCGGAGACACCTGTAGAACATCTTTATAGTCACCCAGTTACATTGTGACATTTGAGAGCACACTAAGTGTTCCTCCGATAGTCGGGAGTTGCATAATCTCATAGTCATAGGAACATGTATAAGTTATGGAGAAAGCAATAGCAGTAAACTAAACGATCATCGTGCTAAGCTAACGTATGGGTCAAGTCAATCACATAAATCTCTAATGATGTCAACCCATTCATAAAAATGACAACTCTTTGTCCATGGCTAGGAAACTTAACCATCTTTTATTAACGAGCTAGTCAAGTAGAGGCATACTAGTGACACTTTGTTTGTCTATGTATTCACACATGTACTAAGTTTCCGGTTAATACAATTCTAGCATGAATAATAAACATTTATCATGATATAAGGAAATATAAATAACAACTTTATTATTGCCTCTAGGGAATATTTCCTTCAAATTATACCTGAATTTTGACCAGCATTGTTGCCTTCTTCTTCAGGTTCTTCATTGCCTTCTTCGGGTGGAGTGAAATTGAGGTCTGGGATTACCATGCTTGCAATTGGGCCAACGATATGCTACTGTTGCTATTGAGGATCTGCTGCTATTGCTTCTGTTGAGGGCGAGTGATTTGCTACTGTCGATGTTGAGGATCCGCTGATGTTGCTTCTATTGGGGGGCCAATGATCTGCTGTTGTTTCTTTTGTTGAGGATCTTCTACCGAAGGCATGGAGCTGCAGGTGAGGATTTGCTACTGTTGCCAGGGGACAAGCCGGCAAGGAGCACCGAGCCTGGAGGTGGTCACGCATGAGAGGAGCGCTTGATCTTCTCCCCTGGCCCCTGGCGAGCTGGACCTTCTGGTGACACGGGAAATAAGGGAGGTGGTTTTGGGCGAGCTTGAGCTTGCCAGCGAAGTGCTGCTAGGGCTGGCGGCCAGCGAGGTGCCCTCCTGGGGCCGGCGGCGAGGTTCCTGGATGAGCAGGAAGCTGGGCAGGGAGGAGGAGATCCTGGGCGGAGGAGAATCTGGGCGAGGTGGGAAGGGAGGAGATCCTGGCGAGGAGAATCTGGACGAGGTGGGCAGGGAGAAGCTGGGCGGTGCGGTGGGCGGCGAGCCGGCGATGCACTGGGAAGCGACGCACTTGGCGAAGCGATCCCTATGGTTTTTGAATTTCAAATTGATCGAAGGGTATTGTTGTCCATTAGTGATTTTTGGGGGCTGTCAAAAATCTCCTTCCGCGCCTTACAAAAGTGAACGGAGGGAGTACTATTTTAGCACTGCCATGAGAAAGCAATAATCCTATTGTTTTTGCATCTTAATCTAATTCCACTAATAATTTGAGCCAATGTTTTGGCACCGCTAGTGCCACTGGTAAAATGATTCTCCACTTGGCATCAATCGTATACATTTAAGAGAAATGTTTTCCTATTCCAAGTATCTGTATGCACAAGTATCCTTTTCTTGCTCAACTCTTTGCTTGCAATCTTGATATTTTCCTTGCTTAGAAGCTCTTTTGCTCTTTTTCTTCCTTTACACTATTCTTATTGAGCCTCAACCAATTATGCAAGAAAAATATCACAAGATACGCATGGGAGCAAGCTATCATATGATATACCAGATGATGCAACAAGATATTGTATCACTACGGTGCTCAAGTTTTCGCAAAGCCCGACAATACTCGGATAGCTAGTCTCAATAGGTATGAAGGTATTTGCAAAGATGGTGGGGCTATCAGAGTGTAATGGAAAGGAAGGAAAAGTTTGTGATGGAATGGATACCTTCGTCACACTTAAGCTTTCACGAAGTCGGGGGTAACTGGCATGGCGGCCTTGCTTTCGGCTGAAGGTGGTCTCAAAGGATGGATGATCGTCGTCTCCTGCGGAAGCTTGTGGTTGATGTAGTTGATGGATCAATACATGTGATCACTGTTAAAGTAGCCGAAACACCTTAGGATACACAAACCACAACGCAAACAACCACAAATGCAATAGAACCAAAATGGGTTAAGTTGCGGAAGTTTTGAGTGGTAGTTTTGTTGGTGGGCGTAGGCAAAGATGCCAGAATTTGAAAAAAAATGGATGGAGTCAAAAGATGGTGGAGCTATTTTTTATGGATGGCGGATGTGAATAGCTATAAAACAAGCTAAAAATGCAAATATTGTATGTTGGATGAATTATTTATGGTTGAAACAAGATTTCACCAAAAGTCAATGTGGGGATAACCCGACATCTGGGAAGGAAACCGGATGATCCGGTTTGGAAGCCAAATGATCTGAGTGATGCCCAATTGATCCAGGAAGGTCAAATCTGCATGCGTTCGAGCTCAAGAACACAATTTTGGGTGGAATTATCGATTTTGGGGGACAAATTTGATCGGGAAAGCAAAATTGGGGCCAGCGAATGCAAGAGGAGGTAGATCCACTTGCCAAACACTAGAACCATGGAAATAAATCAACAAGAACTCACAAGGAACATCAAAATGCAAGAAGTATTTTGGGGCTCTTTTTCTGGAAAAATTTTAAATAGGCAAGAAAAGTGGGCGTACGATCCAGATTCATGAGAACCTTGCTCTAATCCAAGATGATGTAGGGCAAACCCTATGGTGGCCCAATCTTCACAAATTGGGGGTGGATTCGAGGAATTACACGAAGCATATGAGGGGGAAACATGAGAAATCACAGGGGGAAACTCTCCATTGGAGAGGATCCACACCAAGTGCTCCTCAAATCACAAGCAATCATGGGATGCATCAAGATCCGAGAACAACAAAGAAAATAAATATACATGGTAGTTCATCCAAATCTCATGGAGAGATGGGTCTTGGTGATTCACTTGGAGAATCATTCTCCACAAGTGGAGGTCTTGGTGGCCTTGCGCTCCAATGGAGTCTCTCTTTCTCTCAAGAGGGATCCCATAAGGCGAGATACATGAGCTAAGCTCGATGACATGGGACTATTATTAGCTATCCTATAAATGAGGAGGGGGTCTATTTATAGTGCTAGGGGATAAGGGGAAGTGAGGAGGGGATACAAGGCCCAAGGCCCGTCATGCACTCAGGCAGGGCCATGCGTTCTGGTGTTGGAAATATACCCTAGAGGCAATAATATTATATTATTTATTTCCATGTTTATAGTTAAGAGTTTATATTCTAAGTTATAGATGATATCATCCTGGAATATGCGACTCTTGGAAAACTCATATGCATGTGTGGAATGATAAACGGTAAAACTTGATTCCTAGTCTTGCCACCAGGACTAGCTCAAGTATTGTAAGTGATCACATTTTTCAGATCTTGGCATATCATTAAGTGTGTCCCAAAACAACTTTCAGAATATGGCGTTGGAAGAATGATCATATTGAATTGACCCAGCTTGTTTGTTATACTTTGAGATACTATCGTCACAAGTCAATTGATATAACATGGAGAGTTAACATATGTCGGTGTACCAAGACATGGGTGCCTTGGTACCCTGACTTGTGCACATGCAGTTGTAGCCTTCCCGATGGCAGGGCTTACCGGAGAATTACTGCAAACAAGACTCAAGATTTGGTATACAAGATCAAGAAGAACACCTCGAGACAGGTCATTGAGAAGTATTAGTTTAGTACTAAACATCAAGATTCTGGTTGCCGACAAGCTACTTGGCGGCAAGTGAAGACCCGGCAAGCTCTATGACGGCAAGCTTCCACTGCTTTGCCGCCACTCCACCTAAGTGACTAACCCATCGCTTGTCAAATAGGTGTCGAGCAGGCAGGAAGTTAGGTGAAGTTTGTCTGGTCACGTGTCAGCTCACCGCCGAAGACACAACTTTAATGACACCCATCCTGAAGGCATGCCAAGATAATAAAAGGTAGCTGGGTGAATGACACGGAAGGAGAGACAACCCATGTTGGAGCGCCTCACCAGCATGACACCTCACAACACATTTAATGCATTTGTCCTAACCCGCCAGAGCTAGGTATTTGGCACTGTATCCACTATTTACCTTGTGTAAAGACCATTTTGCCACTGTGGTGGCCCCTTCATCAATAAAAGGAGGCCCGTGGATACCTTTACAAATGTCGACACTTTGTTCAATCACACGCGTAGATGCATTTCCTATGCACCTTGCCAGCAAGCTGCACTCCTTGTACTTGAACTCCACACCGAATACAATCAAAGCAGGAGCAGGGTTTTACTCTTCACAGTGCCCCGAACCTTGGTAAATCCTTGTGCATTCTGCTAGTTTTGTTCTTTGTGCTCATTGATCTCCCTAGTCGAACCACAAAGGGGCCTTTGTCGGTCCCATAGATTGTCATATGCATGAATCTTCGGCGCGCCGGGAAGGGTGATTGCTTGCACAAACCTGATTTAGTAGTGCACGCATCAGCTTCATCATTTCATCGCCATGGCTCCCAAGAAGAATGGCGCCATGGTGGTCGCTCCATCCACATCCAAGCTACCTACGTCAATACCTAGGCAAAAGGGTGACGGTTGGGGGTGGTGGCGGAGGAGGCGGGGGCGGAGAACAACTTCCACGACATTCTGGTGATCCAAGCCAGACAAGCGGCGTCGTCCGGAGTGCGAGGGGAGAGATCCAGCTGCTGCTACATCTAAGGACGGAGCTGTGAAGCCTACGACCGGCGCAGTGACCTCCAAGGATGCTCTAGTAGCATCCAAGACTCCCATGCCGACGCACACACCATGGCTATCTCAGTTTGTGCACAATGAGCAGTGTCAAGACATCGGTGGCTCTGGACACCATCCTCATGGCAAGACCCTTGTGCATCATTCCCAGGATGTGCAGGGCCAACATGCACGCTCGCATGTCGGCCAAATTAGGACATGGCTGCCGGACCGAGATGGAGCTCCTTCTAACTCTGTTAGAAGTAAGAACACCTCTCACTCTTTGCACTGCTCCATGCCAAACACGTCGGCAGAAGCCCTGGCACAAGCACAGTTGCTCCTAGACTTCCCTCATGTTGTGGACAAGATGGAGGAGTGGAGAGATGTTACACAGAGCATCCTCAGCTTCGCCAACAATGACAAGCCGCAGCAGGTGGGTCCCTCGTAGCAGCAACCACTGCGCCGGTGTGTGCTGCTGGCGAGTGAACTGAAGGTGGCGCACCCATGGTGCAATTCCCACCACGACGACAACAACAGCGATAGAGCCAGTGGGTCAACCCCCACGATGACATGTCAATGGCATCATCTGATCCACGAGCTCACCATGATCAACGCCAAGTTCTTCAGGAGCGGCGCGGAGAAGATGCTCGAACCACCATCGAGCAGCCACGGAAGCATGTCGTCAATCTGATGCGTATGTGAGACCGATTGTTGATGAACCAGCGCCGGGGTTCCCTGGGTGCTTACCTTACGAGGTAGGTTGCCCAGCATTTACTCGTGAGCCGTGGCAAGTCCAATGGCCCTCTTCCCGGAGCTTCAAGCCGGAGTTGCCGAAGAAATATGATGGCAGGATCAACCCGGTGGAGTTCCTAGACATTTACTCTATCGTAGTGCAGGTTGTCGGGGGATGTGATGACAAGATCCTCGCAAACTACATCCTGTTGGCACTCAAATCCAATGCCAGGTCGTGGTTGATGAGCTTGCCAGAGAACTTCGTCTCCTCATTGTCGAAGTTGTGCCATGAGTTTGTTGGTGCTTTCACCGGGGTCCACAAGGTTCCTAGCCAGCCGAGTGATCTACATGTGCTGCCGCAGAGAGATGGCGATTCTCTCTGCAAGTATATTCAGAGATTCAGTTGCGTGCATGATACGTCTCCAACGCATCTATAATTTTTGATTGTTCCATGTTGTTATATTATCATTTTTGGATGTTTTATAATCATTTTATAGTCATTTTATATCATTTTTTGTACTAACCTATTGACATAGTGTTGAGTGCCAGTTGTTGTTTTTTGCATGTTTTTTACATCGCGGGAAATCAATGCCAAATGGAGTCCAAACGCGGCAAAACTTTTTGTGGATTTTTTTTGGACCAGAAGACATCCAATGGGCCGGAGAAGCGCCTGGGGATGCTCCGAGGGGAGCACAACCCACCAGGGCTCCAAGCGCGCCCTGGCGGGTTGTGCCCACCTCGGGTGTCCCCCCGGACCGCCTCTTTACTATATAAATACCCCAATATTCCAGAAACCCTATGGGAGTCGATGAAAATCAGTTCCAGCCGCCGCAAGTTCTAGAAACATCAGATCCAATCTAGACACCATCACGGAGGGGTTCATCATGTCCATTGGTGCCTCTCCGATGATGCATGAGTAGTTCTTTGTAGACATTTGGGTCCGTAGTTAGTAGCTAGATGGCTTCCTCTCTCTCATTTGATTCTCAATACAATGGTCTCTTGGAGATCCATATGATGTAATTCTTTTGCGGTGTGTTTGTTGGGATCCGATGAACTTTGAGCTTATGATCAGATCTATCTCTTTTTATCCATGAAAGTTATTTGAGTCTTCTTTGATCTCTTATATGCATGATTGCTTATAGCCTTGTATTTCTTCTCTGATATTTGGGTTTTGTTTGGCCAATTTGATCTATTTATCTTGCAATGGGAAGAGGTGCTTTGTGATGGGTTCGATCTTACGGTGCTTGATCCCAGTGACAGAAGGGGAACCGACACGTATGTATCATTGCTATTAAGGATAACAAGATGGGGTCTATTTCTACATCAATAGATCTTGCCTACATCATGTCATCGTTCTTATTGCATTCCTCCGTTTCTCCATGAACTTAATACACCAGATGCATGTTGGATAGCGGTCGATGTGTGGAGTAATAGTAGTAGATGCAGGAAGGAGTCGGTCTACTAATCTTGGACGTGATGCCTATATAATGATCATTGCCTGGATATGGTCATGATTATTTGAAGTTCTATCAATTTCCCAATAGTAATTCGTTTTCCCACCGTTTGCTATTTTTCTCGAGAGAAGCCACTAGTGAAACCTACGGCCCACGGGTCTCTTCTTTAATATATTTGTCTTTGTGATCTATTTTTCTCTACTTTTATTTTCAGATCTATTAAACCAAAAACACAAAAATGCCTTGCTACAATTTATTTTATCTCGCATTCCCGTGCGATCTATCTATCAAATTATTACAACTCTCTCACGTCCATTTGCTAATTTCCGGTGCCCTTACCCGAAAGGGATTGACAACCTGTTTAACACGTCGGGTTGCGAGTATTTGTTATTTGTGTGCAGGTGATGTTTACGTAGTGTTGCTTGGTTCTTCTACTGGTTCGATAACCTTGGTCTCATCACTGAGGGAAATACCTACCGTTGCTGTGCTGCATCATCCCTTCCTCTTTGGGGAAATACCGACGTAGTTCTAGAAGACATCAGTGCAACACAACATTCCCGACATCCACCCTGTTGTTGTGATTGTTGCTTCCAAATGAATGTGCACAACCGCGAGATGCGGGGGGAGATGTCCATTAATAAGGTGAGGGATGTCGCCGATCTTTAAGCTCTGGCCAACAAGTGTACATGTGCTAAAGAGGGGAGGAGACTTTCCGAGGAAGATGCTGGCCCAGAAGTCGATTCCGACGACGATGGTGCATCGACCCCAGAGAAGAAAGGCCGCAAGTGCAACAGGAAGCTCAAGGGCAAAGTTGTGATGCTAGTTGAGGGTTCCGGCGACTTGTATGCGCATGATCCTACTTTTGGAATTCCTTATGTCAAATGTTTGACGCATACATCTTGGGAACGCTATTACATCAAAGATGACTACCTTATGAGAGTTAACAAACTATGTATTCCTGAGTCTTCTCTTTGACTGTTACTTTTCCAAGGAGCTCATGGAGGAGGACTTATGGGTCACTTTGGATGCGACAAGACATTTTTTACACTCTCCAAGAATTACTTTTGTCCCAAGATTTTCTGTGACGTCTCCTGCTACACCAACCGATGCTCTACATGTCGCAAAGCTAAGTCTACAGCTCAATCCCATGGTCTTTATATGCCCCTTCCTATTCCATATCACCCATGGGAAGATATTAGTATGGACTTTGTGCTTGGTTTGCCTAGAACTAGAAATGGAAAAGATTCTGTGTTTGTTGTTGTGGACTATTTCTCTAAGATGGCACATTTTATTCCATGTAACAAGATAGACGATGCTTCACATGTTGCCAATCTCTTTTGTAGGAAAATCTTTCATCTACATGGAGTGTCAAAGACGATTGTCTTGGACCGCAAAGTCATGTTCCTAAGCTACTTTTGGAAGACCCTATGCGCCAAGCTTGGAATCAAGCTCTTATTCTCTTCCGCATACCATCCACAAACCGATGGCCAAACGGAGGTCACGAACCGGACGCTATCTACTCTCCTATGCGTGTTGATAAAGAAGAACATCAAGGGGTGAGAGGAGTGCTTACCCATCACCAAGTACGCCTACAATCATGCAAGACATTCAACTACCGGCAAGTCCCCCTTCGAGGCCGTCTATGGTTTCAATCCACTATCCCGATTGGACATTCTACCGCTACCACTACAAGAGCGCATCAACATGGACGCGAGCGCACGAGCAAGCTATCTCAAGAAGGTGCACGACGATACAAGACAAGAAATCAAGCGCCAAGTACACCGACTTGCGACCAAGATCAACTTCAACAAGCAACCCATGATATTCAACATTGGAGATCTCATGTGGCTACACCTTCGCAAGGACCGCTTCCACAACGAACGCAAGTCCAAGCTTCTCCCTCGAGTCGTTTGACCCTTCAAGGTGCTAGAACACTACAACAACAACGCCTAAAAGATCGACATCCCACGTGACAAGTACTCCATGAGCGACATCTTCAACATCTAGGATCTCTCTCCCTACCATGGTGATGAGGCTTTCGATTCGAGGTCGGATCTTTCTAAAGGGTGGGAGATTATACGGAGCATCCTACGGTCATCCCCATGGACCTATGTACCTTCGTCTCCTACGACACCACATGGACCAATGACTGGAGCTCGAGCAAGGGCTATTGAAACTAAGGTGAACTCCCTCCTCTCCAAACTACCATATTCCACATGTGAGACATGGCTACTACCTCAAGCGGAGACCCTATGTGTAATCAGGTACTTGGAGGGAAGCCATAGAGCAACCACACCCAATGGACAAGATGGCGAGGACACCGAGCATGAAGACCAAGAGGAAGAGCTACCAGAAAGCTTCAGTCACCGGATGACCGGACAACGCAGATGTCCGACACCTGGATACCCAGCCAGCCAGAAGGGCCAGCCGACGAAAGCTATAGTGGCCGGACGACCGCCAAGTACCGGATGTCCGACACACTCCAGCGACCGGACGTCCGACAACCTCCAAAAATCCGGTACCCCAGTCGAGAGCGGAAACAACAGAAGTCCGATCCCGCCCGGACGTCTGACCCCGTCCAGAAATCCGACACCGACTCAACAGAGCCAAAATGCCGGACGTTCGACCCCTACCAGACAACTGGTCCCCCGCAAGCCATCGGACGTTTGGTAGAGCCTGAACGACCCATGCTTGTCTACGCACAGAGTGTTGGGCCGAGGCCCATGTACCCATTCGCCCACATAGACTATATATACTCCTCCTTCTCCCTCATTCTAGGGTTAGCATTGGTTTATCTCATATGAGAGATAAAGCTTTGCTCATCCACTTGATACCTACTCCATTGGAGACCAAGGCCTCCTAGAAGAAGATCCCCCAAGTGGATTCAAGACCCCCTCTTGAGGGAAGATCCCCTAGTGGATTCAAGGCCTCCTTCTAGGAGATGAACTAGTTACCCGTTTATTCCCCTTTGTTGTATTTGAATCATGTGTCTCTCTTTTTGTTCATGGATCTATCACATGTGTGATCGTTTCTCGTTGATTTGAGTGTTTCCTCTCGTTTCCCCTCTTGTTTTCCCTCGTGTGTTCATCGTGTTCTTCGGGAATCACCCTCCAAATCATGAAAGATCGGCCCCTAGGGTTCCACCCTACATCATGATGTAAAGAAGAAAAAGGCCAAAGTAGAATCTTAATGTCGTTTTAAACGCAAGCATGATCCCAATGCTGCTGCATCAAAGAGAAAGAGTGCACCAAAGAAGAGAACGGTTGAACTAGTTGACGAATTTGCCACAAGTGATTCTTCGGATGAAGATGATCCTTCGCTCACAATGGAAGAATTTGTTGCTGCTTCCGGAGAGCAAGTGAATGTCACTACTTCAATGGTGTTGCCTGATCTTCGGGTCCTTATGGTTACAGAAGCACCACCGAAGAAGATCATTGATGTCTACTATGCAACTTTATTCTTCTAGACTCATGTTGGGCCTCCAAACGTAGAGTTTTGTAGGACAGTAGCAATTTTCCCTCAAGTGGATGACCTAAGGTTTATCAATCCGTGGGAGGTGTAGGATGAAGATGGTCTCTCTCAAACAACCCTACAACCAAATAACAAAAAGTCTCTTGTGTCCCCAACACACCAAATACATGGAAATTTGTATAGGTGCACTAGTTCGGCAAAGAGATGGTGATACAAGCGTAGTAATGATAGTGGATATTGATTTTTGTAATAGGAACAATAAAAAACAGCAAGGTAGCAAGTAAAAAAGTGAGCACAAATGGTATTGCAATGCTTGAAAATGAGGCCTAGGGTCCGTGCTTTCGCTAGTGAAATCTCTCAACAATGCTAATATAATTGGATCACATAACCATCCCTCAACGTGCAACGAATAATCACTCCAAAGTTCTTATCTAGAGGAGAACATAAGAAGAAATTGTTTGTAGGGTATGAAAACACCTCAAAGTTATCATTTCTGATCGGTCTATCCAAGAGTTCGAACTAAACTAACACAAAGTTATCATTTTCGATCGATCTATCTAAGAGTTCGTACTAAAATAACACCATATGATACACATCAACCAACTCTAATGTCACCTAGATACTCCAATTTCACCATGCGTATCCGTGAGTTGATTATGCGATATGCATCAAACAATTTCAGATTCGTAATACTTAATCCAATACAAAGAACTTCAAAGAGTGCCCCAAGATTTCTATCGGAGAAACAAGGACAAAATGTGCATCAACTCCTATGCATAGATTACACCAATGTCACCTCAGGAATCTGCAAGTTGAGTGCCAAGACATAGATCAAGTGCTCTCAAATCCATAAAAGTATTCAATCTAATAAAATGTAATTTCAAAGGGAAAACTCAATTCATCATAACAAGATAGAGAGGGGCAAACACCATATGATCCAACTATATTAACAAAGCTCGCGATACATCACTAGTGCAGAATCGGGCTTTAGCGCCGGTTCGTAAGGGCCTTTAGTGCCGGTTCTATAACCGGCACTAAAGGGTGGTGACTAAAGCCCCCCCCCTTAGTACTAGTTCGGCACGAACTGGCGCTAAAGTGCCACCACGTGGCATGAGCCAGGCCCGGGTGCGGGTAGATCATTAGTACCGGTTGGTAACACCAACCGGTACTAAATATTTGGGGGGTTTTGGTTTTATTTTTTATTTTTCCTTAATTTGTGTTTTCAATTTAATTTAGTGATTGTTTTACATTATAATGAGTTGTTAAATCATTAGGTGAAAGTACCGCGGATTAGTTTCGACTAGATGCATGTGGATCCTGGCAGCTAAGTGATCAAGTATATTCCATATCCATATTACCTTGATCACCTATCTTATAAAGCTACCGTTGAACTAAGCAAAATAAGATGTATAAAAGATAAACATCACATGCAATCAAAATATGTGACATGATATGGCCATCATCATCTTGTGCCTTTGATCTCCATCTCCAAAGTACTGTCATGATCTCTATCGTCACCGGCATGACACCATGATCTCCATCATCTTGATCTATATCAATGTGTCGTTACATGGTCGTCTCACCAACAATTGCTCTTGCAACTATTGCTATCGCATAGCGATAAAGTAAAGCAATTATTTGGCGCTTGCATCTTATGCAATAGAGAGACAACCATAAGGCTTTTGCCAGTTGCCGATAACTTCAACAAAACATGATCATCTCATACAATAACTTATATCTCATCACGTCTTGACCATATCACATCATAACATGCCCTACAAAAACAAGTTAGACGTCCTCTACTTTGTTGTTGCAAGTTTTACGTGGCTGCTACGGGCTTAGCAAGAACCGTTCTTACCTACGCATCAAAAACCACAATGATAGTTTGTCAAGTTGGTGCTGTTTTAACCTTCGCAAGGACCGGGCGTAGTCACACTCGGTTCAACTAAAGTTGGAGAAACTGACACCCGCCAGCCACCTGTGTGCAAAGCATGTCGGTAGAACCAGTCTCGCGTAAGCGTACGCGTAATGTCGGTCCGGGCCGCTTCATCGAACAATACCGCCAAACCAAAGTATGACATGCTGGTAAGCAGTATGACTTATATCGCCCACAACTCACTTGTGTTCTACTCGTGCACAACATCAACGCATAAAACCTAGGCTCGGATGCCACTGTTGGGGAACGTAGTAATTTCAAAAAAATTCCTACGCACACGCAAGATCATGGTGATGCATAGCAACGAGAGGGGAGAGTGTTGTCTACGTACCCTTGTAGACCGGAAGCGGAAGCATTATGACAACACGGTTGATGTAGTCGTACGTCTTCACGGTCCGACCGATCAAGCACCGAAACTACGGCACCTCCAAGTTTTAGCACACGTTCAGCTCGATGACGATCCCCGGACTCCGATCCAGCAAAGTGTCGGGGAAGAGTTCCGTCAGCACGACGGCGTGGTGACGATCTTGATGTTCTACCATCGCAGGGCTTCGCCTAAGCACCACTACAATATTATCGAGAGTATGGTGGAAGGGGGCACCGCACACGGCTAAGAAAACGATCACGAGGATCAACTTGTGTGTCTAGAGGTGCCCCCCTCCCCCGTATATAAAGGAGCAAGGGGGGAGGCCGGCCGGCCCTTGGGCGCGCCAAGGAGGAGGAGTCCTCCTCCTAGTAGGAGTAGGACTCCCCTCTTTCCTACTCCTACTAGGAGGGGGAAAGGAAGGAGGAGAGGGAGAAGGAAAGGGGGGCGCCGCCCCCCCTCTCCTAGTCCAATTCGGACCAGAGGGGGAGGGGGCGCGTGGCCCACCCTGGCCGCCCCTCTCTCTCTCCACCAGGGCCCATAAGGCCCATTACTTCTCCCGGGGGGTTCCGGTAACCCTCCGGCACTCCGGTTTTCTCCGAAATCACCCGGAACACTTCCGGTGTCCGAATATAGCCGTACAATATATCAATCTTTATGTCTCGACTATTTCGAGACTCCTCGTTATGTCCGTGATCACATCCGGGACTCCGAACAAACTTCGGTACATCAAAATGTATAAACTCATAATGAAACTGTCATCATAACGTTAAGCGTACGGACCCTACGGGTTCGAGAACAATGTAGACATGACCGAGACATGTCTCCGGTCAATAACCAATAGCGGAACCTGGATGCTCATGTTGGCTCCCACATATTCTTCGAAGATCTTTATCGGTCAGACCGCATAACAACATACTTTGTTCCCTTTGTCATCGGTATGTTACTTGCCCGAGATTCGATTGTCGGTATCTCAATACCTAGTTCAATCTCGTTACCGGCAAGTCTCTTTACTCGTTTCGTAATACATCATCTCGCAACTAACTCATTAGTTGCAATGCTTGCAAGGCTTATGTGATGTGCATTACCGAGAGGGGCCAGAGATACCTCTCCGACAATCGGAGTGACAAATCCTAATCTCGAAATACGCCAACCCAACAAGTACCTTTGGAGACACCTGTAGAGCTCTTTTATAATCACCCAGTTACGTTGTGACGTTTGGTAGCACACAAAGTGTTCCTCCGGCAGACGGGAGGTGCATAATCTCATAGTTATAGGAACATGTATAAGTCATGAAGAAAGCAATAGCAACATACTAAACGATCGGGTGCTAAGCTAATGGAATGGGTCATGTCAATCACATTATTCTCTTAATGATGTGATCTCGTTAATCAAATGACAACACATGTCTATGGTTAGGAAACATAACCATCTTTGATTAACGAGCTAGTCACGTAGAGGCATACTACTGACACTCTGTTTTTCTATGTATTCACACATGTATTATGTTTCCGGTTAATACAATTCTAGCATGAATAATAAACATTTATCATGAAATAAGGAAATAAATAATAACTTTATTATTGCCTCTAGGGAATATTTCCTTCACTTGCCACTTCAGCTCTATCTTCATTAACCAAGCATCATTGTCACCATTGTTCGAGGAGGGGGGACAACATGATGCCGGGCCTTGACAACCTTGACAAAAAACAGCTCGAAACAAGAACAGAGGACAATTGCGTGATACAGGAGTCAAAACCTTCGGGAGATTATATAATGAACTTTTACCCCAAAATATGTAACGTGCAAGAAAACGGAGTCCGGAGAGCGCACAAGGTGCCCACAAGGCAGGGGGCGCGCCCAGGGGGTAGGGCGCGCCCTCCACCCTCGTGGAGTCCTCGTGTCCTTCCCGGACTGCTTCTTATTTTTCTATTTTTCTAAATATTCCAAAGTGGAGAAAATTGCCATTAGAACTGTTTTGGAGTCGGTTTACTTACCATACCACATACCTATTCCTTTTCGGAGTCTGAAACATTCCGGAAAGTGTCCTTTATGTATTCCTCCGGGGTTACGGTTTCAATAACATTGGTTTCAACATTTATAGGATTACCTGAGATATAATGTTTGATTGTTTGACCGTTCACCACCTTCGGATTTGTGCCTTTGAAGTTGTTGATTTTTATGGCACCAGAACGATACCTCCTCGATAACATAAGGACCTTCCCATTTAGAGAGAAGTTTTCCTTCAAAAAATCTGAAGCGAGAGTTGTATAACAATACATAATCACCTACATTAGACTCACGCTTTTGTATCCTTTTGTCGTGCCATGTTTTAACTTTTTCTTTAAACAACTTGTCATTCTCATAGGCTTGGGTTCTCCATTCATCAAGTGAGCTAATGTCAAATAACCTTTTCTCACCGGCAAGTTTGAAATCATAATTGAGCTCTTTAATAGCCCAATAAGCCTTATGTTCTAGTTTGAGAGGTAAGTGACATGCTTTTCCATAAACCATTTTATACGGAGACATACCCATAGGATTTTTATATGCAGTTCTATAGGCCCATAATGCATCATCAAGTTTCTTGGACCAATTCTTTCTAGATCTATTAACAGTCTTTTGCAATATTAATTTGAGTTCTCTATTACTCAATTCTACTTGACCACTAGACTATGGGTGATAAGGAGATGCAATTCTATGATTAACATCATACTTAGAAAGCATTTTACGGAAAGCACCATGAATAAAATGTGAACCACCATCAGTCATTAAATATCTAGGGACCCCGAACCTCGGAAAAATAACTTCTTTAAGCATCTTAATAGAGGTGTTATGATCAACACTATTAGTTGGAATAGCTTCTACCCACTTAGTAACGTAATCAACAGCAACTAAAATATGTGTATACCCATTAGAGGCAGGAAAAGGTCCCAAATAACCAAAGCCCCAAACATCAAATGGTTCAATAACAAGTGAATAATTCATAGGCATTTATTGACGTCTACTAATATTACCAATTCTTTGACATTCATCACAAGATAAGACAAACTTACGGGCATCCTTGAAGAGAGTAGGCCAATAAAAACCGGATTGCAATACCTTATGTGCAGTTCTATCTCCAGTGTGGTGTCCTCCATAAGCTTCGGAGTGACACTTGCGTAGGATTTTGTTCCTGTTCATGCTCAGGTACAAAACGTCTAATAACACCATCTACTCCTTCTTTATAGAGATGTGGGTCATCCCAAAAGTAATGTCTTAAATCATAGAAAAACTTTTTCTTTTGCTGGTATGTGAAACTAGGTGGTATAAATTTAGCAACAATGTAATTAGCATAATCATCATACCATGGAGCAGTATGAGAACCGTTTACGCCATATAATTGTTCATCAGGAAAGCTATCATCAATAGGTAGTGGGTCGTCAAGAACATTTTCTAACGTAGACAAGTTATCTGCAACGGGGTTCTCAGCTCCCTTTCTATCATTATATGCAAATCAAATTCTTGTAGCAAGAGAACCCATCTAATAAGTCTAGGTTTAGCATCTTTCTTTTCCATAAGATATTTAATAGCAGCATGATCCGTGTGAATAGTTACTTTAGAATCAACAATATAAGGTCTGAACTTATCACAAGCAAAT
The DNA here is from genome assembly GCF_002162155.2 of Triticum dicoccoides. NCBI lineage: Eukaryota > Viridiplantae > Streptophyta > Magnoliopsida > Poales > Poaceae > Triticum > Triticum dicoccoides. The sequence continues at coordinate 353,202,843 of NC_041392.1, forward strand.
ACAACTGCTAAGAATTCTTTTTTAGTAGTAGCATAATTTCTCTAGGCATTGTCTAGAGTTTTACTAGCATATTGAATAACATTTAATTTCTTATCAACTCTTTGCCCTAGAACAGCACCTACAACATAATCACTAGCATCACACATAATTTCAAAGGGTAAATTCCAATCAGGTGGCTGAACAATAGGTGCAGAGATCAATGCTTTCTTAAGTATTTCAAATGCTTCTACACAATCATCATCAAAGACAAATGGTATATCTTTTTGTAATAAATTAGTCAGAGGCCGAGAAATTTTTGAGAAGTCCTTAATGAACCTCCTATAAAAGCCGGCATGACCAAGGAAACTTCTTATACCTTTGATGTCCTTGGGACACGACATCTTTTCAATAGCATCAACTTTAGCTTTATCAACTTCAATGCCCCTTTTAGAAATTTTGTGCCCCAAGACAATACCTTCATTAACCATAAAGTGGCACTTCTCCCAATTCAAGACAAGGTTAGTTTCTTCACATCTCTGCAAAACTCGATCAAGGTTGCTTAAGCAATCATCAAAAGAGGATCCATAAATGGAGAAATCATCCATGAAAACCTCACAAATCTTTTCACAAAAGTCACAGAATATAGCCATCATGCATATTTGAAAGGTAGCAGGTGCATTACATAAACCAAAAGGCATACATCTATAAGCAAAAGTACCGAAAGGGAAAGTAAAAGTGGTCTCTGATTGATCATCAGCTGACATAGGTATTTGAGAGAAACCAGAATAACCATCTAGAAAGCAAAAATGTGTATGTTTGGATAATCTTTCTAGCATTTGATCAATGAAAGGTAAGGGGTAATGGTCTTTTTAGTAGCCTTATTTAATTTGCGTAAATCAATTACCATCCTATAACGTGTAATAATTCTTTGCGGAATCAATTCATCTTTATCATTAGGAATGGCAGTAATACCTCCCTTCTTAGGAACACAATGGACAGGACTTACCACTGACTATCAGCAACGGGATAAATTATACCTGCCTCAAGGAGCTTTAGTATTTCTTTTCTTACCACTTCTTTCATCTTAGGATTCAGCTGTCCTTGGTGATCAATAACTAGTTTGGCATCTTTCTCCAAATTTATTTTGTGTTGACATAGAGTGGGACTAATGCCCTTAAGATCATCAAGAGTATATCCAATAGCAGCACAGTGCTTCATCAGAGTTTTCAATAATTTTTCTTCCTCCTTCGCTGAAAGGTTAGCACTAATATTAACAAGATATATCTTCTTTTCATCAAGATAAGCATATTTAAAGTATCAGGCAATGGTTTAAGCTCAAACACGGGATCACCCTTGGGTGGAGGAGGATCCCCTAAGATTTCAACAGGAAAGTTCTGATTCAGAATAGGTCCCTGTTTAGAGAACACTTCATCTATTTCCCTTCTTTCATTCATAAACATATCATTCTCATGGTCTAGCAAATATTGTTCTAAAGGATCACTAGGAGGTACGGCACTAGAAGCAAGACCAATAATTTCATCTTTACTAGGCAGTTCCTCTTCATGGTGTTGTCCATGAAATTTAGAGAAGTTGAACTTATGAGACATATCACCTAAACCAATAGTAACAACATCCTTTTCGCGGTCTATCTTAGCATTAATAGTGTTTAAGAAGGGTCTACCAAATATAATAGGACAAAAGCTATCTTGTGGGGAACCAAGAACAAGAAAATCATAAGGATATTTAGTTTTCCCACACAAGACTTCAACATCTCTAAAAATCCCAATTGGTGAAATAGTATCTCTATTGGCAAGTTTAATTGTGACATAAATATCTTCTAACTTAGCAGGTGCAATATCACGCATAATTTCTTTGTATAAGTCAATAGGTATTGCACTAGCACTGGCACCCATATCACACAAGCCATGATAACAATGATCTCCTATTTTAACAGAAATAACAGGCATGCCTACCACAGGTCTATGTTTATCTTTAGCACAAGGTTTAGCAATTCTAGCAGTTTCATCATAGAAATAAATAACATGCCCATCAATATTATCAGCCAAGAGATCCTTAACAATAGCAATATTAGGTTCAACTTTAACTTGCTGAGGAGGTGTATAGGTTCTAATATTGCTTTTATGAACCATAGTTGAAGCTTTAGCATGATCTTTTATCCTGACAGGAAAAGGTGGTTTCTCAACATAAGCAGTACGAATAATAGGATCATTATAAGTGCTAGTCTTTTCTTCAACTTTAATAGGTGCAGCTACTTTTACTTCTATGGGAGGATGATATTTAAACCACTTCTCCTTAGGGAGATCAACATGAGTAGCAAAAGATTCACAGAAAGAAGCTACTATCTCAGAGTCAAGTCCATATTTAGTGCTAAATTTACGGAAAACATTAGTATCCATAAAAGATTTAACACAATCAAACTTAGGTGTCATACCTGACTCCTTACCTTCATCGAGATCCCAATCTTCAGAGTTGCGTTTAATTCTTTCCAATAAATCCCATTTGAATTCAATAGTCTTCATCATAAAAGAGCCAGCACAAGAAGTATCGAGCATGGTGCGATTGTTGTCAGAAAGCCAAGCATAAAAATTTTGAATAATCATTTCTCTTGAGAGATCATGATTGGGGCATGAATATAACATTGATTTAAGCCTCCCCCAAGCTTGAGCGATGCTTTCTCCTTCGCGAGGCCAAAAATTATATATATAATTGCGATCATGATGAACAAGATGCATAGGATAAAACTTCTGATGAAATTCCAATTTCAATCATTTGTAGTTCCATGATCCAATATCATCACATAGCCTATACCATGTCAATGCATATCCCTTCAAAGATAAAGGGAAGACCTTCTTCTTGATAACATCATCAGGCATACCTGCAAGCTTAAATAATCCATAAACTTCATCCACATATATTAGGTGCTCATCAGGATGTAATGTTCCATCTCCTGCAAAAGGATTAGCTAGCAGTTTTTCTATCATACCCGAAGGAATTTCAAAGTAGATATTTTCATTTTTAGTACGTTGAGGAGCAACTCTTTGCTCTACTGGTCGAGGTGAAGATACCCTGAACAAGCCCCTCAGAGGATTACTTTCCATAGTAACAAGTGAAAGTAAATTTCAGCACACTATATAAATTTTTCCTTACCAAAGGCGCTTCACTCCCCGGCAATGGCGCCAGAAAAGAGTCTTGATGACCCACAAGTATAGGGGGTCTATTGTAGTCCTTTCGATAAGTAAGATTGTCGAACCCAACGAGGAGCAGAAGGAAATGATAAGCGGTTTTCAGCAAGGTATTCTCTGCAAGCACTGAAATTATAGGTAATAGATAGTTTTGTGTTAAGATAATTTGTAACGAGAAACAAGTAACAAAAGTAAATAAAGTGCATCAAGGTGGCCCAATCCTTTTTGTAGCAAAGGACAAGCCTGGACAAACTCTTATATGAAGGAAAGCGCTCCCGAGGACACATGAGAATTATCGTCAAGCTAGTTTTCATCACGTTCATATGATTCGCATTCGGTACTTTGATAATTTGATATGTGGGTGGACCGGTGCTTGGGCGTTGTCCTTACTTGAACAAGCATCCCACTTATGATTAACTCCTATTGCAAGCATCCGCAACTACAAAAGAAGTATTAAGGTAAACCTAACTGACGGTGTCCTGGACTAGGGGGTACTCACCACGTCATCTCCCGATCTATTAGATTGGGCCGAGGACCCCCATGGCCGTATACTCATGGGCCAATTCGGACAGCTACCGCATACAAGGAATATTCCACAAGACTTGGCGATCAAGACAAGGACTCCTCCCCACCGGCGTATTCGGCTAGGACTCTTGTTATCCTAGGCCTCTGGTGCATTATATAAACCGAGGCCAGGCTAGTCAATAGATCATATACATACAATCATACCATAGGCTAGCTTCTAGGGTTTAGCCTCATTGATATCGTGGTAGATCTACTCTTGTACTACCCATATCATCAATATTAATCAAGCAGGACGGTAGGGTTTTACCTCCATCAAGAGGGCTTGAACCTGGGTAAAACATCATGTTCCCTGCCTCCTGTTACCATCCGGCCTAGACGCACAGTTCGGGACCCCCTACCCGAGATCCGCCGGTTTTGACACCGACATTGGTGCTTTCATTGAGAGTTCCGCTGTGTGATTGACAAAAGGATCGATGGCTCGCCTGCAGATCAACTGCGACTTCGGCGTCTTCGTCACCAGTTCGACTGGTCACCTTGGTTCGACCAAGAATTGCGCCCCGTGTTCGGATCACCATGTGCGGACAAGGGCCTTCATCAAACATCAACTCCGATCTCTATCAAGATCATCGAGGAATTATCTATGGAGCTCGGGGGCTCAACTCAACATTGCCCTCAAGCGACTGTGCTGTTTTTTTGGACAGCGAACTCGTATCTACCGCCACCACATCCTCGAGTATCGCTTTGACGATCGCTTTGGTGGAATTGAGCGGAATTGGGTCTATAACAACCCTGGAAAATTTCGTCGAGTTCCGATGGAGAAATCTCTGGCAATCCACGATATACCGGAGCCCTGTCAAATCTGGATGGGAATTTGGATGAGTTTAGGGCGTGGTGTCCAGCTTCTTGCTCGGATGTCCTTTGTAAGATCCAACCGTTGATCAGCTGCGGAATTCCTATATCTACCACCTCTCAAAATTTCAGCTCGATCCGACCGTCCAAACTCCGGGAACCTTCCGATTAGTGCATCACTTTTTGGATCTGTTTTCTGCGCGAAAACGAATCCGACCCGAGTTCATCTTTTTTATGAACGGGGTTTCGGACATCCCTTTTGAAGGAAGTTTTGTACGGGTATTGTGTTTTGTTTCCAAACACATCCCACTAACTTTAAGATCTTTTGAACATGATCTTCAACATCATGCTGGTGTCAAACCAGTCCGGCAATATTACTCCACGACTGCCGACCTGCGCTAGACACGTCGTCATTTTAGCCGAGCTCAACTTCTTCAGATCATCATCTCGCAAGCCGAACAAAAGTCCGGCATCGCGAAGGATAAACCATCATCAACATAGCCGCCCCACGGATTACACGGAGCGGGCATACCGGCATCGCCGCACGGTCGCTTCATCAAGCCGGCATCGACCACGTCACGACCTGCATCGACAGGGCCGCACTATTGCTTCTTCAAGCTGGTGTCCATCACGCCGACCTACTTCGACTCATCGGCTGACGTCGAGGCTTCGACATCTCGGCTGGACCGGGGGCTTCGCCATCTCTTCATCAACCTACTCCGGACACTTCGGCGTCACTAGCCGACCAGCTCCGTCACGTTAGCTGGGCAGAGGGCTTTGCCTCGGTCTATCAAATGGTGACCGCATTAACGACGGTCGCGTGGTGGTTCGATCAATTTCCGTACATAGTCCGGCGAACGCCGCATCCGGAGCTCAGACCGACCTGTGAATTCAGGCTTTGCCACGCCTTTACTACATCACGCCGACGCCCTGCCTCGACATTGACTTCGGCGCCAGGCCATATTTCTTCTATTCCTCACTTTGCATAAATTATTTATTATGCAACATTTTTTTTAAATTATCATTATTACTATTATCTCCGGTTTGCACTATTTTGTGCACAGGAAAATGATCCGGGGACTTCGGCGTCACTCTGCCGGTCTGCATTGACCGTGCTATGTCACCACTTCGGCGTGTCGAGCTCTCTGCTCCACCACCTCAGGACCAGCTTGGGGGATGGAACCTTGCCCCGCATCAAGCTCGGACCGCGTCATCAATACCGAACACATTAACCAGCTAAGTCGCTTTCATGCTCAAAGCTTTAATTTCTAACTTGTGCTCGGTTCGACCAAGCATTATACTTTTTTGGAAAAAAGTTGCTTGTAAAAAATTTCCTTGCCCAAACTTTGTTTTTGATGCATAAATTCAAATACCCTGTTTACTTGGGGGCTTCCTTTATGAAGCTTTGTTCCTTGTTCGTGTATTACGCCACAATATGCACCATATTTACTTAAGAGATTTGCAAGCTGGGTTGCCTCGCTCCTGTGTTTACCCCTACGTTCCCGATTGTTCGGCTAGGGAGTAAAGGGAGCACCTCTGCAATTTTCACGATCGGGTCAACCGAGCCGGACCTCAGACTGGGTGAAGCCGAAAGCTAGCGCTCTTATAGTTTTCAATGATGGTCGGCACACAACGGAACTCATGAGTACAAAAAATCTATTACACAAGTCTCATAATAACAATGAGCACCGAAGAAAGGTATTGGTGGGGGTACTATTTTCTTTGAAGATGCTTCTTATACTTCACGGTAATATAGCATAAGTTCCCTGAGCGTGCTTTGTCTGTTACAGCCTTATGGCCTGATTGCCTGGTTATTGGAAACACCGTCGATATTCTCGACCGATGGAGTACATAACACTTTTCGGTCCTTGACCGAAGAGGGAGAAGCTGACAGTCGGTTAAGACGCGTTTAAAGTTCGGTTGAACATAGATATGATATAAGTACTTCGGTACATGCAATCATTCTTCTACCCAAGTCACTTGGGGGCTCTTAAGTTTATTTGAGCCGTTTTATAATAAGTGTTCTTCTTCTTAGTCGTTGCAAAGTTTTTTTATTATTTATCACTCCTTTTTCGACATGAGTGTGCGGTCACTAGCCGGGGAGCCTAATTTCTCTCTCAAAGCCGCTAGAGTTTAGTTTGCTAAACTGGCCTGATGAGAAGTACTCCGCCCTCGGGATAGGAGGTTGAAGCCGTAGGATGAACCGCTCGAAGTCTTGAGATAGGATGTATCATGTTAAAGCATGACAGAAGCACTTCTTTTTTCTAAGACCAACTTTCGGATTCGCACCGAACACTTGATATTGTTCGGACGTCATGTTTTTACTGACGTTTCTTGGTTTTCCAAGCTTTTTTGGCACTTTTAAACTATTTGTGCTTCTCCAGCATTAGTCTCGCAGTGCAACACCGGACACCTTTAGGGATTCGGCAAAAACATTCTCAGATATTGCTATATATACATCGGTTTCGAATTGTGTCTTCGGTCAATAGTTGGGTTGCACGGCTCCTGCACTTGCTTCCTCCGTTCCGTTTTGTTCGACTAGGAATGCAAAGGGAGAACCACTGCGATTGTGCTTCCAGCTCACATGGTTAAGCACCTCAGTGGAGAAAGCCGAAAACTGACTTTCACAATAAGCGTAAACTGGTCAGCGATCCGATGACTATGTTAAATGATGGGTCGTTCATAACATTGGCCGAAGTGTTTACGGCTTGACCCGGACTGTCGCCGAACACTACCGGGGGCTATTAACTGGCCTCGCAAACTAAATCCTCAATATTTTGCTCTTACATTAGAGCTGAGGTTTAATGATCATGCTTAGCATGACAACCCAAAGAAAGGAACCGATAGCGGGACTATTTTCTTTGGAAGACATTTCTTCTGTTAAACAGTGATATAACTCTCTGCGTACCTTTGTTTATAAAACCGTATGGACAGATTGCCTTGTTTGTTGTAAATCTTTGCCCTCATAAAGGCTTTATAAAGTAGGACAAACACTCCTCGGCTATTGGCCGAGGAGGTGGAAGCCGATGGTCGGTCAACAAAGTTTTGACAATGCGGATCCGAGCATTAATGACGTAAAGTACTTGGATACATAGAGTCATTACACATAATTTGTGATTTTACTATGGATATTGATCCTTAATTCAGCCACTCGTGCCCGTATTAAGGCTCGGGGGCTACTGGGCTTCAGGCTTATTATTTACAAATATTAAAGGGGCACATTGATCCCCTGATCTGGTGTTACCACCCGACCAGTGTCTCGGGGGCTACTGCATTGCTTGTCCAATGCAGAAACTTTTATGTGCAATATAGTTTCCAAGGAGATTTTGATCCTCAGGTTGGTCGGCCGCACCCAACCTGAGTCTCGAGGACTGAGCACGCCACTTTTAGTGTCTCGAAGTATTCTGCCAAGCTTGGACTTGATCCTCAGGCCGATTTTGCAAATCAACCTGAGTCTCAGCGGCTACTAGGATCAGCGGTCTTACGTCATCCTTCAGGTGCATCTCGGGTTTTAGACCGATACACACCTTGAGGGCTACTGGCTATATATCTCGGCAGAGAATAAATTGCAATAATAAAAAATATTGACAAAAAATCGGCCCACAGTCGGGGTGGTGCACCACCAAGGAAGCAGTCCGGCATAAAGCTCGGGCGCTAGTGGCTGGCTCCATAGAGGGCATTTCCGGCATTAAGCTTGGCTAAACTCCTTCAAACTTCTTTGAACCAAGGTGATTTACGACACCTCGGATACATAGTCCGGCGTTGGAGCTCGGATACATTCCGGCATTAGAGCTGGGAAGCGGTCCGGCGTTGGTGCTCGGCTCCAAAAGATACCTCGAATGCAGTCCGGCATTGGAGCTCGGACGCAAGAGGACACTACCTCCAGGGAACAACTTCAAACCCGAGGTGTGGCATAAAAATAAACAAGGCATTGATAAAGGCCGGAAACTTAAAGGGGCTCCTCGGATACCCGGCGTATAAACTCGTTGAATGCATCTCGGTGATCCTCAAGATCGAAGATGAGAAGATTTTTTGAACCAGTTTTCAAGACCGACGACCGAAGATGAAGAACAGTTCGGAAGAATCGCGGAGCGTCCCTAACTTGAAGACCGGTTCAGGGGGCTACTGACGGTGTCCTAGACTAGGGGGTACTCACCACATCATCTCCCGATCTATTAGATTGGGCCGAGGATCCCCATGGCCGTATACTCATGGGCCAGTTCGGACAGCTGCCGCATACAAGGAATATTCCACAAGACTTGGCGATCAAGACAAGGACTCCTCCCCACCGGCGTATTCGGCTAGGACTCTTGTTATCCTAGGCCTCTGGTGCATTATATAAACCGAGGCCAGGCTAGTCGATAGATCATATACATACAATCATACCATAGACTAGCTTCTAGGGTTTAGCCTCATTGATCTCGTGGTAGATCTACTCTTGTACTACCCATATCATCAATATTAATCAAGCAGGACCTGGGTAAAACATCGTGTTCCCTGCCTCCTGTTACCATCCGGCCTAGACGCACAGTTCGGGACCCCCTACCCGAGATCTGCCGTTTTTGACACCGACACTAACCATAGCATGAAACATATGGATCCAAATCAGCCCCTTACGAAGCAACTCATAAACTAGGGTTTAAGCTTCTGTCACTCTAGTAACCCATCATCTACTTATTACTTTCCAATGCCTTCCTCTAGGCCCAAATCATGGTGAAGTGTCATGTAGTCGACGTTCACATAACACCACTAGAGGCGAGACAACATACATCTCATCAAAATATCGAACGAATACCAAATTCACATGACTACTAATAGCAAGACTTCTCCCATGTCCTCAGGAACAAACGTAACTACTCACAAAGCATATTCATGTTCATAATAAGAGGGATATTAATATGCATATAGGATCTGAACATATGATCTTCCACCAAGTAAACCAACTAGAATCAACTACGAGGAGTAATCAACACTACTAGCAACCTACAGGTACCAATCCCAGACTTAGATACAAGAATTGGATACAAGAGATGAACTAGGGTTTGAGAGGAGATGGTGCTGGTGAAGATGTTGATGGAGATTGGCCCCCTCCCGATGACAGGAGCGTTGGTGATGACGATGGTGATGATTTCCCCCTCCCAGAGGGAAGTGTCCCAGGAAGAACAGCTCCGCCGGAGCCCTAGATTGGTTCTGCCAAGGTTCTGCCTCGTGGCGGCGGAATCTCATCCCGAAAGCTTGCTTATGATTTTTTCCTCAACAAAAGACTCCATATAGCAGAAGATAGGCATCGGAGGGCCACCAGGGGCCCACGAGGCAGGGGGGCGCGCTCTGGAACTTCTTGCGCTCAGTATTTTTTATATATTCTGAAAATAGCTTCCGTGAAGTTTCAGGACTTTTGGAGTTGTGCATAATAGGTCTCTAATATTTGCTCCTTTTCCAGCCCAGAATCCCAGCTGCCGGCATTCTCCCTCTTTATGTAAACCTTGTAAAATAAGAGAGAATAGGCATAAGTATTGTGACATAATGTGTAATAACAGCCCATAGTGCAAGAAATATCGATATAAAAGCATGATGCAAAATGGGCGTATCAACGCACTGCAAAATAACCCATTGTCTTCCATCTCTTCCTCATTCATAGAAACCACCATTGCCCCTTCCATGTCCACTTCAGAAAAACCACAAACTTCTCTCTCTCTCAAGCTCATAGTCGTCAGAGGAGGGCGATGGTGGAGGAACCGTCCGCCAAGCGTCATCATGGCGAGACGTCGGACAAGACCAGCAACCTTGTCGACTTGTCGACATTCACGTCCCCGGAGAGAAGCGCGAGTACATGAGAACCCTCACAGGGGTTGAGCTCCATGGCAAGGAGACGCTGGAGATCGTCTGCACCAGCGAACCAGACAAGGTCGACGAGATGATCTCCAGGCTCTGGAGGAAGGCTGGCGGCAAGATTCGTAAGATCATCGGCGTTGGTGTGCACTACACCAGCGAAGATGAACCTCCCTAGATGGCAGCAGTCCTGCAGTTGTGCGCCGATGAGCTCTTCTTGGTGTACCACATCGCAGTGACCACAAAATGGTGACCCACCCTACTCATTTGCCCTATTTGGTTCATCTGTTTTATTAGTACTGTATCCTGAAAATTTCATCAGACTTGTTTCCCAACTAGATGTACTAGTGTGGTTTCTGAAAAGTGGATGCACTATTGCATTTTCTCAAGTAGACACACTATAAATGTATTTTTGGACCTGATGCACTGGATTACTATTTGGAAAATCTTGCGGAAGATTAATTTCTGCAGTTGATCGACTAGTGTAGTTTCTAAACTTGATCCAATAGCGTAGTTTATGTACTCGATGTATTAAAAAGATGTTTCTGAACTTGATGTAGTGAAGTATTTTCTGAATTTGATCTAATGTTATTTTCATAAGCAAAAAAACTAAAGGACTTGGTGAAGCACTGGTTATGTGTTATCCTATTCAACAAAAGTAAACTAAATTAGTACTAAAGCATCACATACAACATTGACTGAAACTATGTATAATCCAAAAAGAAAAATAACACGATGTACCTAAATTTAATTTCAGAACTTTGTTTACTAGTTTCTGAAGTACACTCATTATGCTATATAAGCATCTACTTCATGGATTCATCGCTTGTAAAACAAAACAGAAATGAATAATTCAAACATCAAAGTAATTCTAAATTTCAAAATGTCTCTCCCCTTGCAGGCCCAAGCGCCTGAACGAGATGCTGCAGCATCAGAGGTTGTTCACATTTGCCGGTTTCAGCATTGAAAGCGACAAAGAAAAGCTGAAGATGTCTGGGTTGGAGATCAACCCCAACAAGTTTATCGACATTCAGCGCCTCTGGAGAGTTCCATACACCGAAAAAGAGTACGACTCCTTGACTAATGTTGTAGCCAGCGTCATCCATCCATTCTACAAAGGTATGAAGAAGAACATCAACACGCAGGAAGACCACAAACTATGGGGGACCAGCCCACTGCCAGACAAGCTCATCGAGAACGCGGGACTAGATGCATATGCCGCGTACAAGTCATGGAACACGATCGACTACATCACAGACGATTGGGAAATTGCAAAAGAGCGGGAGGCTGAGAACTTCTACGACCACCCCTTTCACCCCTTTTAGGGATGAAGATACATCAGAGCCTGACTTCGTTTTCCTTCCGCTTGTGCTTGCCTTTTATATTGTTGTTTCAAATTAGTAGTTTGCTCTAGTTGAGTTGAACCAGTATGATTATGTCGTGCTTGTCATGGTTGAACAAGTTTATTTATGTCATCAAGTACAATGTTTTGCTTATCTCATTATATAAGTTTGGTAGCTTCGTATGTTGTTAATCCATCATTTCAAATTCAAAGTAGCTCCTGAATGGAACTTTGTGGCTGCTCTAAAGTACTAGTTATGATGAGGACATCAATACCATTGTTACACCCACAGCCCCTGCTGTTATACATAATGGACCAATTACTAGAGCTTGCGCACGCCAATTGAATTATCAGGTACTTTCGTTTCTTGGTAACGATTCTAATGTTCATGAGAATATGATGCTGCCTAAATTGGATACATTTGTTTTGCTTACAAATGAAGGGCCTAGCTTGGACAAGAAAGATAAACCTTGGAGCAAGTTCAAGCATGGAGATGATGGCATGCGCAAGGGGAACAAGAACGGAGTTACAAGTGATGATTCCAGGACTCTGAAGCCACCATAATGAGTGCATGAAGCCTTGGACGAAATATACAAGATGCCACTTCATAAATTTCGTCCAGAGGCTATTCTAGGTGCTGTGTCACCTTATTATTGGGCCAGGCCCATGTATTTTCGAAGTACTTAAGTATAGGCTGTTTTTAGAGTTCATATGTGTGGGGAAACAAGAGTTAGGGTTGGTTTCGGACCTCTACACCAAGGGCCACAAAATTCCCCCTCTCTTCTCCATATATATAGCCCTTACGGCATCGTTTAGACTTTGGGTTTTATTTAGATTAAAAGTTCGGCATAGCTGCAACTTCGCGTACTTCATTTTTGTTCAACGACCAAACCAAGGCGTCACAGAACCCCACCTTGATCAATAAAGTTTTCATCTTATATTCGCAATATCCAGATTGCAATCTCAGTTTCTTGCTTGTTCTTCGTTTGCTCGCAGGAAACAGACCCTCGTGGTCAGGTTGATCGTGCTCCGGCGTGGTCAATAACCCCTCAGAAGTTGGTTTAGTGATTGCTAAGGCGCGACGTCTCGCACGTTCATAGTCGGATCGTCAAGGTCAACTCCCACAGAAAACGATAGCCACCATCTCATCGAAACATCGGGACACCTTCGCCTCTATCAAGTTATGAAGCAACTAATCACACAACGTTGTTCCATGTGTAGTTTAGATTCAGTATTGAATAGAAAACATAACATTGAAAACAATCAGCACAATTTGAGTTGCTTAACAACGCTTCAAAAGTTGAACCCGAAATTCTTAGTACTTCATGTAGTGTTCTCATTCATATGTAGCTGCTAGAAAATTAACAAGTACTACAAACAAAAAAAGTTAAGAAGCATCAACACACACTTATGTTGGTCGCTTGCAGATATAGAATGACAGTACTAGTACACTTGATCGAACAGTACATACTTACTACAATAAAAAGTACAAAGAAGCATCAATCCTTAACACCCCCCAAAAAAATGTCAGACTAAGAACATAAGTGCTACTATGAATGGACTATCAGTACAACTTAGTATACACACAAGTACCATAGTACTGAAAATGACACCAGAAGACCCTTGAGAACAATCACAAAAACAAACACAAAAAATAAGGCAAAAAACTCAAATTAAAAAGATTAGACTTACACAAAACTCACAAGAATTAGAACAAAAAAGTATCAGTCCAAGTTACTGGTGGAGTCAAGTACTATATTCAAACAAACAAAAAAATTGACAGCCCAAGGATAGGCGCAGGCCCTGATGATGCTAGATACTTGAACTCGAGCCCGTGGGCAAATCCCTAGTAATCCGCACAATGTAGGGCTTGCCGTCGAGGGCCCACGGGTCATGAGAGAGAGCGAGCGTCGTGTATAAGCGCTCAGGTAAGTATTCAGATGAGTTCGACCGTGATGCGGAGCATCCCAAGATCATCCCCATGGACGCACCTACACCTCCAACGACGCCACTTGGACCAATGAATCGAGCCCGAGCCAAAGCTATCGAAGATAAGGTGAACTCACTCCTCTCCGAACTTCCACCTTCTATGCATGAGACATGGCTACTACCTAAGTCCGAGGTGTTGTGCATGATGAGGCACCAAGAGGACCCTCCCGAAGATGCGCATGAAGATATACAAGTCCCCAAGTCCATGGATGAGGAGAACCAACGGAAGGAGCCAAGAGCATCTCCCAGGCCCCGCACATCCGGCCATGACCCCGCACATCCGGCCCCTGGAGCGTCGTCCACTACAGCAGCACAGCCGCCAGAAGCTATAGGCCCCTGGCATGCAGCCGCGACAGCTCGGACATCCGGCCTCTCCCGAGCCCCCGGACATCCGGCCGCCAGCCCGGAAATCCGTCCCCTCCGAACCCGAGAGCAACAAATGCCACCACTCCAGCCCGGACAGCCGGCCTCCCCAGCCCAGACATCCGGCGTCGCCTGAAAGCCCGGACATCTGGCCCGACCAGCCCGGACATCCGGCCTCCCTGTCTGCGCAAGTGAAGGGCCGAGGCCCGTGTATCCCTTCTCCCCCTAGACTATATATACTCCACCTCGCACAACTTTCTAGGGTTAGCATTGGTTTAGCTCATATTTGAGATAGAGCATTGCTCATCCACATCGGATCTACTCCACGAGAGAGACCACGGCCCCTCTACGGAGAAGATCCACGTTGGATTCAAGACCTCCTCACGGAGAAGAACATCAAGACCTCCTCACAGAGAAGACCGTTACCATTGTATCGTCCCTAGTTGATCGTGTACCGTGTATCATTCCATGTATCCGAGGATCTAGCACATGTGTGACTTATCCATGTTGGTTTGAGTGTTCCTCTTCGTTTCCCCTTTGTGTTTCTCTTGTTTTCCCCTTTGTGTTCCTCCTGTTCTTTGCGGGATTCCGCTCTTTTCGTGAAAGATCGGGCGATTAGGGTTCCACCCTGCATCATCTAAGTATCAAGAGCCACGTTGATCACGATTTCGGAGCCTGCCCGTTGTGTTTCTAGCCTTGTTTTGTTGTTTTTTCGTCCTAATTCGAAAATTCCCCACCAAAAATAGCCCCAATTTTTTTTGTGATTTGTTTGTGTGTTGAGATTTTGTTGGTTTGGATCCGTGGATTTGCTTTGTTTTGAGTGGATCTAGCTTCCCATCCATTTTCACCAATTTCCATCCACAAATTCCTCTGAATTTCACCCGGATTTGACCACTCCACGCGGTGTTCATCTCGTTTCGTCCCCGGATCCAGCGCTCGGACATCCGGCCCGTCAAGCCCGGACATCCGGCCTTCCACCCGGACATCTGACCCCTGGCAGCAACATCTCCATCCACCGCCCCGTTTTCTGTCCATTTTTCACCAAATTTTGTTTCCGGTGCCCACCATATACCATATATACTTCCGCATACCTCCACCACTTCCGCATAACCCAACCATTTTTGGACCGTTTTGCTCTCCGACACATTTGCTACTTCGAGGTTTGAGAATTTGAGTTGCGGTACCGTATCCTTTTGTGTTTCGGCTATCTAGGTACGGTTCGACATCGACATCACCGCCGCTCATCTTCGCCACGGACGCGTCCTACATCATCACCGCCATCCTACATCGTCATCAACAACGACCACGTCGACTACACCTTGGTATTCGTGCCATCATTTTGACACCATACTGGAAGCAAGACCGGTAACCTCATCTTGGTATTGGACAATATCAATCTTGCCATTACATTGATAGCCATTATAGCCTTACTCCTTTGCGTATCTTACCCATCGAGACTAGCCATTGAGTATTGCCGGCAACGAGACTTGTGCACATTAGTGATCATACTTCTCATATCATCCATATATCATTGTTGCATATATTGGTATCATCTCTTGTGTCACAAAGTTGTCATCGCATACTCACTTGCTATATCGGTTTGTCAAGCATTGCATGAGAAAAGAGCTCAAACATCAAAGAGCCAAACAAGCTTTTAAGCAAAGAGGAAAGATAAGCAAATAGCTTTTAAGAAAGAACCATAGCATCATACAACATTAAGATTGTCATACTCGATCATCTTGGATCATATCATAGCAACACCTTGCATAGAGCATACTTGGGATAGAAATCGTTGTATTTTTGCTAAGTAGGTTGTGCACAAGTTCTTGTATCCGCCTATTGTGCAATCGTGCTAGTGTCTCTCTAGTGTTGTGCAATAAGAGCATTTTTGTGGATTCCACATTTTGGCTCACCCTTGGTTGCACGACCACACTTATCTTATTGCGTGTGTGTTTCCGTGTACCTTATATGCTTGGTCTACTTGTTACATTGCATATTGTGAATCTTTTCCAACATTATTTAAGCTCACTTACTATTGCATCAAATTTTGTGCCACCATCCTAACCAAGCTCCACCAAAAGCTTTTACTTGTGTAGGCGTGAGAAACCGACAAGAGCTAGTACCAATTTTGATATTTCCTTGTCCTACATTGGAGTGATCCTCGATCCACTTTCAACTTCGGTCAAGGTACATTTGGTACTTGTTCTTCTCTTTCTACCACTCACATTTGTCTTGGAATGATGGATAGGCCAAGTACTTCTACTAATCCACTCTTCATGGAGCAAGACGACGACCTGAACTCCTTCGTCACCAAGAGTCACCTCTTTGGTGCACAACGTGCTTTGCATCAAGAGCAACAAGCTATGAGTGAACGTATCGACAACCTTGCCACCGACTTGCGACTTTCCGAGCAACGTACAAGGGACTACTTCGACCACAAGCTCGACGATCACAAGCAAGAGAATGACGCAAGGATGGATGAGATTCGTGCTTTGTTGCTCAACCGCTCTTCTTCCACTTCAAGAAGGAGCCGTTCAAGCCGCCACTCCGACTTCACCCTCTCTGGCTCAACTACACCGACATCGAACACTCTTCGCCGAGCCACACGCAATGATCGTCAAGCAAGCCTAAATCCCCTATGTGACACCGAATCTCAAGAGCGCCGACAACGTCAAACTCATGAGGCCTTTGCGCTAGCTCGAGAACAGCAACGACAATGACAACATGAAGAGGAAGAGCGAGCGCGTCTACACCAAAATGCTCAAGATGTCGAGGCACAACGTCAAGAACAACAACTCCGTGACGCTCAAGCACTTGTGGCGCAACAATCTCTACGCGATTCAAGTCGAGCCGTAGACGACCGAGGTTGACAAGCCCATGAACAAGAGGAAGCACTTCGCGAAGAAATTCAAGAACGAAGATTTCAAGCTCGCGTGCATCGTCAAGTTTGTGACGCCCGGATAATTAAGCTACAGTAACTTTCTACTAAAGATGCCACGTCACCTTGATTACTGTTGCTAATCTCGCGTTAGTTCAGAACCGATCCAAATTCAACTTTAAATTAAAGTCAACCGATAAAGTTTTCAAACATTTGAAACTAAAATGTTCTAGAGGTGGAAAATAATCCATAATAAATATTGGAGGAGAAACCACATTTTTATAATGTGTTTGCGTGTTCCAAAATTAATAAAACATTGATTTAAATGTTTAGTTAAATGCCTTTTTATTATTTTGAAATACTAAACTATTCTATTTAGTAGTCAAACTTGTTATTGCAGAGGCTTATCTTATAACACTAATTTAGGTGCCAATTGTGTATTTTACAAAACAAAAATGAATTGAACAATAAATAAAATAGAGAAGAAAATAAGTAAAACAGGAAGCAAAAACTAAAATAAAAATAAAGGCCACCCCCTCTCACTCATGGGCCTCAGCCCACCAGGCCACCACCTAGGCCAGCCCCACAG
>NC_041392.1:353220594-353228246 GCF_002162155.2 Triticum dicoccoides
GATCCCCACCCTCTCCCTCCAGCGCCGCCAGGGGAGAGCCCCATGCACGAACCCCCACTCTCTCTCGTCTCTCTCCCAGCTACGCTCGCCCTCGACGCCATTGCCGAACTGCCCCACCTCACACTGGCGCTCCACCGCCACACCAGCGCCGCCCCGTCCTCACCTCCTCCCGACTGGCGCCCAGCGCTCGGCGCCCCCATCGCCGCCGCCACCGGATCGCCCACCACCTCGTCGCACCGCCTCTAGGCCGGATCGCCCCGTCCTCGACCTCCTCCTCGACGGATCTGCGTCGTCGACCCGTCGTCCAACCCCGACTCCTCCCCGAGCATGCCTCGCTCAACTACAGGGTTTTGTGAGCCCCCTCCCCTTCTTCTCTCTGCCTCCCTCACCCGCTCGCTAATTCGCCGTGGCCGCGCCGTGCTCACGGACACTGCCGCCCATGCCTCGCTGCTCGTAGTGGCCGCCAGCTCCCGCGCCATGCGCCCCTCCCCTGTGCTCCACTACTTCCCACCGACCCCCCTTCACTGCCCTGCACCACCACAATCGCATCGCGCGCACACCGCGACTCGCCGTCGCACCATCACTTGTGCGCCTCGCATGCACGCGCTCGCCGCCTGCCCCGCTCTGCCGCTTCTGCAGTCGTCGGCGCCCACCGCTCCCTCCAGCTGCGGCCGCCCTGCCAACACGCGCCCGGGTCCGGCGACCCGGTGCCCCCAGCCCCGCTCGAGCGTCCCCGCTGTTGCTTCCACACCCGTAACACCGGGTGCCCATAAGGCCCCCAGGGCCTATGACAGGGGGCCCCACCCCAGAACGAATTAAAAAAAAGAAAGGAAAAAAATGAATGTAAAAAATTTTAAATAATAATTTAATTAATTAATTAATTAATTAAGTTAATTAATCCTACTTAATTAAACTAATTAAACCTGATTAGATGAACCTAACCATTAACTAAACAGCCAATGACATGTGGGCCCCAACCGCAGTTGACCCAGTCAACTGCACAATTGACTGCTGACGTCAGCATGATGTCATGCTGACATCATCATTTACTATTCTGGATAATGTTGATTTAAATAATTAAATAAATCCTAAAAACGATTTCAATCTTTTAAAATTAATATAAAATGAACCGTAGCTCGGATGGAAAAACTTTGTACATGAAAGTTGCTCAGAACGACGAGACAAATCCGGATACGCAGCCTGTTCGTCCGCCACGCATCCCTAACATAGCGAACACGCAACTTTCCCCCTTCGGCTCCTTTGTTCGAAAACGCGAAACACCGGGGATATTTTCCTGTATGTTTCCCCCCTTCACCGGTATCACCTCATACCACGTTAGGGCACCTCTACCACCGCTACTTGCCATGTCATGCATCGCCATGCATTTGTTTGCATTATATTTATTGTTTCTTCCCCCTCTTCTCTCACTAGACACCGAGACCGACGCCGCTGCTACCCAGTATGACTGCGGAGTTGACGACCCCTCTCTCTTGCCAGAGCAACCAGGCAAGCCCCCCTTTTTGATCACCAGATATCGCCTACTCTTCTCTCTACTGCTTGCATTAGAGTAGTGTAGCATGTTACTGCTTTCCGTTAATCCTATTCTGATGCATAGCCTGTCATTGTTGCTACAACTGTTGATACCTTACCTGCAATCCTAAATGCTTAGTATAGGATGCTAGTGTTCCATCAGTGGCCCTACACTCTTGTCCGTCTGCCATGCTATACTACTGGGCCGTGATCACTTTCGGGAGGTGATCATGGGACTTATACTGTTACATTACTTATGATACTGTTCGGAGATGGGGGCTGAAGGGGCAGGTGGCTCCATCCCGGTAGAGGTGGGCCTGGGTTCCCGACAGCCCCCGACTGTTACTTTGTGGCGGAGCGATAGGGCAGGTTGAGACCACCTAGGAGAGAGGTGGGCCTGGCCCTAGTCGATGTTCGCGGATACTTAACACGTTTAACAAGATCTTGGTATTTGATCTGAGTCTGGCTACTGGCCTATACGCACTAACCATCTACGCGGGGACAGTTATGGGCACTCGACGTCGTGGTATCAGCCGAAGCCTTCGTGACGTCAGCGACTGAGTGGCGCGCGCCGTATTGGACCGTAAGCCTGCTCTTGTATTAAGGGGGCTAGTTCTGCTTCCGGCCGCATACGCAACGTGCAGGTGTGCAATGGGCGATGGGCCCAGACCCCTGCGCCATAGGATTTAGACCGGCGTGCTGACCTCTCTGTTGTGCCTAGGTAGGGCTGCGACGTGTTGATCTTCCGAGGCCGGGCATGACCCAGGAAAGTGTGTCCGGCCAAATGGGATCGAGCGTGTTGGGATATGTGGTGCACCCCTGCAGGGAAGTTAATCTATTCGAATAGCCGTGATCTTCGGTAACAAGACAACTTGGAGTTGTACCTTGACCTTATGACAACTAGAACCGGATACTTAATAAAACACAACCTTCCAAGTGCCAGATACAACCGGTGATCGCTCTCTCACAGGGCGACGAGGGGAGGATCATCGGTTAGGATTATGCTATACGATGCTACTTGGAGGTCTTCAGTCTACTCTCTTCTACATGTTGCAAGACGGAGGCTGCCAGAAGCGTAGTCTTCGAAAGGACTAGCTATCCCCCCTTATCCCGGCTTTCTGCAGTTCAGTCCACATATAATAGCCTTATTCCAGTTGATACCAATGCATACATATGTAGTGTAGCTCCTTGCTTGCGAGTACTTTGGATGAGTACTCACGGTTGCTTTCTCCCTCTTTTCCCCCTATCCCTTCTACTTGGTTGTCGCAACCAGATGTTGGAGCCCAGGAGCCAGACGCCACCTTCGACGACGACTACTACTACTCGAGAGGTGCCTACTACTACGAGCAGCCCGCTGACGGCGACCATGAGTAGTTTAGGAGGATCCCAGGCAGGAGGCCTGCGCCTCTTTCGATCTGTATCCCAGTTTGTGCTAGCCTTCTTAAGGCAAACTTGTTTAACTTATGTCTGTACTCAGATATTGTTGCTTCCGCTGACTCGTCTATGATCGAGCTCTTGTATTCGAGCCCTCGAGGCCCCTGGCTTGTAATATGATGCTTGTATGACTTATTTTATTTGTAGAGTTGTGTTGTGATATCTTCCCGTGAGTCCCTGATCTTGATCGTACACGTTTGCGTGTATGATTGGTGTACAATTAAATCGGGGGCGTCATAAGTTGGTATCAGAGCCGACTGCCTGTAGGAATCCCCCTTCCACACTCCTTGGCCGAAGTTGAGTCTAGACATTACAAAAACTTTTGCTAACATGGCTGTGTGCCTTACGGGACCACATTGCCATCTGGGTGGTATTAGGCTCTTTTACTCCTCGATCCTTACTCTGGGACTCTGAACTCTCTCCTATTCGGGTTTAATGAATTTACTAAAAATCTGACTTAGGTTCTCGAAAATACTTTCTCCCGGAGAGCCCCTTCAGTCCAGATGATCGCCGGCTGCACTAGAAGATTTCGAAGATACTCTCCGATATTCTGTCGAGACCTTGTGCGTGTTGCTTTTGCAATTCCCTTCTATCGATAAACCTCTATGGATAACCACGTACACGTGCCATTCATATAATCATTCCTCATTGATCTTGTTATTACAAGATGCCCCAAAATTCTCTCTATTGTTCTGAGAATACTTTGTGCCTACTGCCTTGCATTTCTTTGCCACATGCATACCACTATGGGTAATTTCTAGCACTCACCGGATATTTGCTCATCCCCAGTTGGTTCATGTATTTCACAAAAGTCTTCAAAATACTATTTGAACTTCCGAAAATCCTGAGTAGCCTATTACTCTTGAAGTTCTTACTTGCTTGCATTATGGTTAATCCCATAAGTCTATAATTTTATTGGCATCCCTTGTCATTATCATTTTGAGTCCGTTGATTCAAAATGTTGTGAATGCTCGCCATCCTCAATCAGATCCAATGATTCATCCTTCCGGCTCACACGTCATTTTAAACATGAGCTGGGTATCGACCAATCAAATTGTCGTCGATTGTACCCCTAAGTCTATTCGACTAATCCATTCTTAATGAGAGCGTTGGCTTTTGATCCCTTGATTTGGAAATGCTAATTTGATGCCCTTTCATTCCATCTTCCTCAGATAGAGTACCGATACTCGCATCAGCTCCTTTGTAGACCATAGGACCCCTTGTTGGATTATTATCCGGTAGTGTCCTTCCTATTCAATAACCTTGTGAGCCTCTCCATGGGTATGTGATACCTTTGGTAAATTGTATCCTCTGTTTTGCTAACCATGCTCTACTTTCGAGCTTGTGATATTTACTCTTGAAACTTGTGGTATATGTTTCTAAGAAACCCCGATGGGTTGAACCTATACAACCTTCTCTAAAACCGTGTGAACTCGAAAGTTTTCACGAGTCATACACTTCTGGTATTTTGCCAGATGAAATTTCAACACTACTACTTCTTCGAAAGTGAGAAGTGAATGAAAGGTTATGCATTGGAGAAGTGGGAGTCGACCTTGAACTTTGTGTTCATGCCCATGGACACGATGTAGATCTTATCGTTAAAGCTTCTCTTAGATTAAATTATTCCTTTGGTATAAGTTCATCTTATATCTGGATCTGACCTTTTTCAATCGTGGTTCCGACCATGTTCCCCTTTAAATACCGCTTCGCGTGCAAGTTTAAGCGCTTGTCTTCTGTAGAGCAATACCCCAGTCCAACCTCTACTTTGATCTGTCATCAAGTATTACCCCCTCTGGTATCTCGAGATTATCACGGAACTGCATAACTTCTTATGAGTTCTTCTTCAAGTATTATTTGACTTCCGCTGCATCATCATTTGACTTGATGTCATCGCCAACCGACTACATCTTCATGAAATCTCTCGACAAATGTGTCGTGGTCATCATCAACATCCTGAGCTCTTCCAAGATATATATCGAATTCTTGATGAGAAATACCATCCTCGCCCCTCAATGGTTTGTGTTATCACCGACCACTTTATTGCCTTCTGTTCAACACAAACTTATTCGCGTTTTGTGTTATACCTTGAGATCCTTGCTATCCAGCATTTGTTCTTCTTTACCTTGGAATATTACCACCTTTTATGTCAAGAATGTCGTGGTAATTTTACCACCTCTTGAGAATTCTTGATATAGTAATATCTCTCGCCTTTTGCGTTCATTTCTTGGTCTCCGTGTTAATTCTAACCAGAATACCGACAAATGGTCTGTGATGTGTAAATTCTAAACTTCTAGCAACCCTATTGCTTTGAAGTTATTGGTCTACAGTTCCATTCTAAGTCTATTGCTTATTGAATCATAATTCGAACATTGATCGTGCTACCTAGTCTAGATTCCTGGGTGCACCCTTCTATCATTGTTCAGTTGTGTATGTTTCCCTCGAGCATACATCATTATATCATTTGATCCGACAAATGATATTTCCTTGTTCACATAATTGTGGAAATCAATCCTTTGGAAATCTCGATGATTTGTTGCTGAGCCTATCAGCCACCTCATCATCTCCTTGGTTTAATGATGAACTCCTGTTGCGGAACTCGCTTCCATAGCTCAATTCCCGAGAATCTTAAAATGTCATCTTGACAATTTGTGTTGCACTTTCTTCTCAGGTATCCTGAAATCTGAGTTATCCTAACACCATTCAGATCTGAATCTCAGTCAGATATGATGGTTGGAACATATTTCCAAGAGTTATAACATTGGTCTTTATGTGACCCAGTAAGGTGATGTCGTGCCTAGCACACCTGTCCCGAGGCCCTATTGTTATAATTTCCTTTTTGGCAAGGTTAGTCATTCTTCCGTGAGGAAATAGTAAGACTTATTCTATAAGTTGTTCCTGATGGATCCATTGTGTTTCCAAAGTCTGATCTTCACCTAATGACCATGTCAATGCTATCTCGTAGCATGTCTATGAGACTCCGATTCTCAACAAGAACATTTGAAGCCCAATGCTAAATGTTTCCTGCTTAGTTATCCAAACACCGCTGTATGTGTAATGTCATGAAATTTCTCTCCCCTTACTTAAAGGGTTTTCTGCTTTCTATCATGTCATGGATATCATGCTCTGCTTGTCCTTGGGAAAGATATACCCCTGGAATATGTGTTTAAACACATTTTCATTTCCATTGTTCTGCTTAAACCTGATAATCATATTTTCCTTTCCATTATTTGGTTTAACCTTTCTTGTGATCTATATGATCTAAGTAGTAATATTCTCCTGCTTTTGTAAAACACCTCGGTGTACAGTTCTGTCAGAAGGACCCTGTTACTTTTGTTGATGACATTCCGGTAACTACCGATGGACGAGAACTCTACCTACTGGTCCGCCTCGTTCAACGAGCAGGAAAATGGTTCTCTTCGTCCCTCTCCCTTGGTATCGACATTGTTGCCGACATAACTGATAGGCTACCCTCTGACATGTCTTGCTATCATGACCGTGAAAGATGTCAACGCCCTTCCTACTTTTAACCACATGGTGGGCCCATAACCCACAGTTCCACAGGATCGAAACCTGACACTCCTGTACACCCCTGCTCCCAAAGTTATTCCTCCCGCGTGGCCTCGCATGTAATTCACGAGCCACCTTCCGATGAGATCATCAATACTGGTATTAGACACAACACTTAACTCCATTACTCTGAACCACTTCACGCCCTGTTTCACGCATCGAACGATTGCCTATGCACTTGAAACTTCTACTTTTCACCTTCTTACTTTGCTCTCGATAATTTCTTAAGTTTCAATTCGAGAGTTACTTTTCGCCACGTTCCCAAAGGATTATCTACCGGATAAGCAACCACGCAGAGTTCCATTCTTATGGTATACCCCCTTATTCTTTCGTAAGTACAATGGAGTTTCCAAAGAGAGGATGCCAACTTCATCATGAGAACCAGAAGCAGAGGAATGAAGACATCAAGGTTATGGATCGGCCTCTTCGAGAAGAGCAACCAAGACCGAGAACACTCGCTAGAAATTCGTAACCAGAACCTTCTCCCTTACTCCCCTCTTAAATCTCGGGACGAGATTTCTTGTAGTGGAGGAGAATTGTGATGCCCGGATAATTAAGCTACAGTAACTTTCTACTAATGATGCCACGTCACCTCGATTACTGTTGCTAATCTCGCGTTAGTTCAGAACCGATCCAAATTCAACTTTAAATTAAATCAACCGATAAAGTTTTCAAACATTTAAAACTAAAATGTTCTAGAGGTGGAAAATAATCCATAATAAATATTGGAGGAGAAACCACATTTTTATAATGTGTTTGCGTGTTCCAAAATTAATAAAACATTGATTTAAATGTTTAGTTAAATGCCTTTTTATTATTTTGAAATACTAAACTATTCTATTTAGTAGTCAAACTTGTTATTGCAGAGGCTTATCTTATAACACTAATTTAGGTGCCAATTGTGTATTTTACAAAACAAAAATGAATTGAACAATAAATAAAATAGAGAAGAAAATAAGTAAAACAGGAAGCAAAAACTAAAATAAAAATAAAGGCCACCCCCTCTCACTCATGGGCCTCAGCCCACTAGGCCACCACCTAGGCCGGCCCCACAGCCCAGCTCGCTCCCCCCCTTAACCCCCACTACCTCGAACCCTAACCCAAGTGCGCCCCACTCCCCC
>NC_041392.1:353228256-353228866 GCF_002162155.2 Triticum dicoccoides
CTCCAGTACCACCAGGGGAGAGCCCCACGCACGAACCCCCACTCTCTCTCGTCTCTCTCCCAGCTACGCTCGCCCTCGACGCCATTGCCGAACCGCCCCACCTCACACCGGCGCTCCACCGCCACACCAGCGCCGCCCCGTCCTCACCTCCTCCCGACTGGCGCCCAGCGCTCGGCGCCCCCACCCCATCGCCGCTGCCACCGGATCGCCCACCACCTCGTCGCACCGCCTCCAAGCCGGATCGCCCCGTCCTCGACCTCTTCCTCGACGGATCTGCGTCGTCGACCCGTCGTCCGACCCCGACTCCTCCCCGAGCATGCCTCGCTCAACTACAGGGCTTTGTGAGCCCCCTCCCCTTCTTCTCTCTGCCTCCCTCACCCGCTCGCTAATTCGTCGTGGCCGCGCCGTGCTCGCGGACACTGCCGCCCGCGCCTCGCTGCTCGTAGTGGCCGCCAGCTCCCGCGCCATGCGCCCCTCCCCTGTGCTCCACTACTTCCCGCCGACCCCCCTTCACTGCCCTGCACCACCACAATCGCGTCGCGCGCACGCCGCGGCTCGCCGTCGCACCATCACTTGTGCGCCTCGCGTGCACGCGCTCGTCGCCTGCCCC
>NC_041392.1:353228876-353253332 GCF_002162155.2 Triticum dicoccoides
CCCTCGACGCCATTGCCGAACCGCCCCACCTCACACCGGCGCTCCACCGCCACACCAGCGCCGCCCCGTCCTCACCTCCGCCCGACTGGCGCCCAGCGCTCGGCGCCCCCATCGCCGCCGCCACCGGATCGCCCACCACCTCGTCGCACCGCCTCCAGGCCGGATCGCCCCGTCCTCGACCTCCTCCTCGACGGATCTGCGTCGTCGACCCGTCGTCCGACCCCGACTCCTCCCCGAGCATGGCTCGCTCAACTACAGGGTTTTGTGAGCCCCCTCCCCTTCTTCTCTCTGCCTCCCTCACCCGCTCGCTAATTCGTCGTGCCGCGCCGTGCTCGCGGACACTGCCGCCCGCGCCTCGCTGCTCGTAGTGGCCGCCAGCTCCCGCGCCATGCGCCCCTCCCCTGTGCTCCACTACTTCCTGCCGACCCCCCTTCACTGCCCTGCACCACCACAATCGCGTCGTGCGCACGCTGTGGCTCGCCGTCGCACCATCACTTGTGCGCCTCGCGTGCACGCGCTCGCCGCCTGCCCCGCTCTGCCGCTTCTGCAGTCATCGGCGCCCGCCGCTCCCTCCAGTTGCGGCCGCCCTGCCAACACGCGCCCGGGTCCGGCGACCCGGTGCCACCAGCCCCGCTCGGGCGTCCCCGCCGTTGCTTCCGCGCCCGTAACACCGGGTGCCCGTAAGGCCCTAGGGCCTATGACAGGGGGGCCCACCCCAGAACGAATTAAAAAAAAGAAAGGAAAAAATGAATGCAAAAAAATAAAATAATAAATAATTAAAATAATTAATTAATTAAGTTAATTAATCCTGCTTAATTAAACTAATTAAACCTGATTAGATTAACCTAACCATTAACTAAACAGCCAATGACATGTGGGCCCCAACCGCAGTTGACCCAGTCAACTGCACAATTGACTGCTGATGTCAGCATGATGTCATGCTGACGTCGTCATTTACTATTCTGGATAATGTTGATTTAAATAATTAAATAAATCCTAAAAACGATTTCAATCTTTTAAAATTAATATAAAATGAACCGTAGCTCGGATGGAAAAACTTTGTACATGAAAGTTGCTCAGAACGACGAGACGAATCCGGATACGCAGCCCGTTCGTCCGCCACGCATCCCTAACATAGCGAACACGCAACTTTCCCCCTCCGGCTCCTTTGTTCGAAAACGCGAAACACCGGGGATATTTTCCTGTATGTTTCCCCCCTTCACCGGTATCACCTCATACCACGTTAGGGCACCTCTACCACTGCTACTTGCCATGTCATGCATCGCCATGCATTTGTTTGCATTATATTTATTGTTTCTTCCCCCTCTTCTCTTGCTAGACACCGAGATCGACGCCGCTGCTACCCAGTATGACTGCGGAGTTGACGACCCCTCTCTCTTGCCAGAGCAACCAGGCAAGCCCTCCTTTTTGATCACCAGATATCGCCTGCTCTTCTCTCTACTGCTTGCATTAGAGTAGTGTAGCATGTTACTGCTTTCCGTTAATCCTATTCTGATGCATAGCCTGTCATTGTTGCTACAACTGTTGATACCTTACCTGCAATCCTAAATGCTTAGTATAGGATGCTAGTGTTCCATCAGTGGCCCTACACTCTTGTCCGTCTGCCATGCTATACTACTGGGCCGTGATCACTTTTGGGGGGTGATCACGGGACTTATATTGTTACATTACTTATGATACTGTTCGGAGATGGGGGCTGAAGGGGCAGGTGGCTCCATCCCGGTAGAGGTGGGCCTGGGTTCCCGACAGCCCCCGACTGTTACTTTGTGGCGGAGCGATAGGGCAGGTTGAGACCACCTAGGAGAGAGGTGGGCCTGGCCCTAGTCGATGTTCGCGGATACTTAACACGTTTAACGAGATCTTGGTATTTGATCTGAGTCTGGCTACTGGCCTATACGCACTAACCATCTACGCGGGGACAGTTATGGGCACTCGACGTCGTGGTATCAGCCGAAGCCTTCGTGACGTCAGCGACTGAGTGGCGCACGCCGGATTGGACCGTAAGCCTGCTCTTGTATTAATGGGGCTAGTTCTGCTTCCGGCCGCGTACGCAACGTGCAGGTGTGCAATGGGCGATGGGCCCAGACCCCTGCGCCATAGGATTTAGACCGGCGTGCTGACCTCTCTGTTGTGCCTAGGTAGGGCTGCGACGTGTTGATCTTCCGAGGCCGGGCATGACCCAGGAAAGTGTGTCCGGCCAAATGGGATCGAGCGTGTTGGGATATGTGGTGCACCCCTGCAGGGAAGTTAATCTATTCGAATAGCCGTGATCTTCGGTAACAGGACGACTTGGAGTTGTACCTTGACCTTATGACAACTAGAACCGGATACTTAATAAAACACAACCTTCCAAGTGCCAGATACAACCGGTGATCGCTCTCTCACAGGGCGACGAGGGGAGGATCATCGGTTAGGATTATGCTATACGATGCTACTTGGAGGTCTTCAGTCTACTCTCTTCTACATGCTGCAAGACGGAGGCTGCCAGAAGCGTAGTCTTCGAAAGGACTAGCTATCCCCCCTTATCCCGGCTTTCTGCAGTTCAGTCCACATATAATAGCCTTATTCCAGTTGATACCAATGCATACATATGTAGTGTAGCTCCTTGCTTGCGAGTACTTTGGATGAGTACTCACGGTTGCTTTCTCCCTCTTTTCCCCCTATCCCTTCTACCTGGTTGTCGCAACCAGATGTTGGAGCCCAGGAGCCAGACGCCACCTTCGACGACGACTACTACTACTCGAGAGGTGCCTACTACTACGAGCAGCCCGCTGACGGCGACCAGGAGTAGTTTAGGAGGATCCCAGGCAGGAGGCCTGCGCCTCTTTCGATCTGTATCCCAGTTTGTGCCAGCCTTCTTAAGGCAAACTTGTTTAACTTATGTCTGTACTCAGATATTGTTGCTTCCGCTGACTCGTCTATGATCGAGCTCTTGTATTCGAGCCCTCGAGGGCCCTGGCTTGTAATATGATGCTTGTATGACTTATTTTATTTGTAGAGTTGTGTTGTGATATCTTCCCGTGAGTCCCTGATCTTGATCGTACACGTTTGCATGTATGATTAGTGTACAATTAAATCGGGGGCATCATAAAGTTCCTCCTCGAGCTCGACAAGCTCCTCTACAAGCACGTCAAGAACAACAAGCTCCTCAAGATCATGAAGACAATGGAGATCCTCCACGACAAGAGCAACAAGAGGTTGACAACCCTCCGCGCCAAGAGCACCACGAGTTGAACAATCATCAACAACATGGGCGTCATCATCCCGGACCCCAACACAATGAAGAGAAACGCTATGGCAAGCTCAAGTACACCATGCCCAAGTTCAATGGAAGCAACGATCCCGAAGAGTACCTTTCATGGGCATTGAAAGTTGACAAGATCTTCTGTTTGCACAATTATGAAGAAGAGAAGAAGATCATGATGGCATCCCTTGAGTTCCAAGACTATGTGCTCATTTGGTGGGAACAAATCATAGAGCACCGAGAGGCAAGAGGTGAACCAGCCATCACTACTTGGCCCCAAATGAAGGATGTCATGAGAGCACGCTTCGTACCTACCTACTACAACCGCGACCTCTTCAAGAAACTCCAACAACTCAAGCAAGGGACCAAGAGCGTTGAAGAGTACTACAAGGAGATGGAGATTGCAATGACATGAGCCAATGTCACGAAAGATGATGAGCAAACAATGGCACATTTCTTGAATGGACTCAATCATCCCATCAAGAAGATCGCCGACTTCCAACCATACTCAAATCTCATCAAGCTAGTACACCAAGCTACCAAAGCGGAACACCAAGTGCAAGATGATTTCAAGTATGCCAAGTTCTCATCCAAGTCCTACGGCTTCTCCAACAACCAAGCTTCAATGACTCCAACAGAGATTACAAAGCCTTCTACTACCAACATCGACAAGTTGAGTTCCAAGAAAGCTTCGGCAACTACAAGCCATCCTACTACGAGCAACTTCAAGATGAGAGCTTCATCATCATCAACCCCAACCGATGAGACCGTCAAGACGAGTTCCTTCAAGTGTTTCACTTGTGGAGGCCGAGGCCACAAGTCCTATGAGTGCACCAACAAGTGAACCATGGTCTTCAATGACGATGGCACTTATGACTCCCTAAGTGAAGGCGAAATGGAAGCCCTTGAGCAAGTCACCATGCACCGCCAAGTGAGCAATGAAGAAGAACAAGCCTTTTGCGATGAAGACTCAAGTTCCGCCCTTGTTATCTCCAAAGTCTTGACTCTCCAACATCACCAAGAAGAAGACCAAATATGCCACATATTCCACACCAAGGCCGGCATCAATGGACGATCCATCAAGGTCATCATCGATGGAGGGAGTTGTCATAATCTCGCAAGTGAAGAACTTTGCTCCAAGCTCCAATTGCCCAAGACGAAGCATCCACATCCATACAAAGTGCAATGGCTTAGTGACTCCAGCACCATACAAGTCGAGCACTGAGTACAAGTCTCCTTCAAAATTGGTGCCTACGAAGACACCTTGGAGTGTGACATCATTCCAATGACCGTTTTCCATCTTCTTCTTGGACGCCCATGGCAATTCGATAGAGGAGTCATCCACAACGGCCGAACGAACCACTACATCTTCAAGATGAAGGGCAAGCAGTACATCCTCTGATGAGGACATCAATACCATTGTTACACCCACAACCCCTGCTGCTATACATACTGGACCAATTACTAGAGCTCGCGCACGCCAATTGAATTATCGGGTACTTTCGTTTCTTGGTAACGATTCTAATTTTCATGAGAATATGATGTTGCCTAAACTGGATACATTTGTTTTGCTTACAAATGAAGGGCCTAGCTTGGACAAGAAAGATGAACCTAGAACACTAACAAAATCACGGCGCTTGAAAGTGCAATCATGCCCTTATATTATGTTTTGATGTTAATGACAATCTACATGTAGGGTACTAACAATGGTTGTCAAGTGAATCTCAGGTGTTGGTCCCCGGTTCGTCAAATTGTGTGTGGATCAAGAGCAAACGAAGTGGGTTCTATCAAGAATGAAGTGTTAAAATGATGTTACATTTTGTCTCCTTGAGTATAGGATCCCGCACTATTAAGAGGGGATCGATTGGGTTCGCAACAGACTTGCTCGAGTCAAAAATACTCCTTTCCATAGTTCTTTTCTATCCCCTCTTAACTTTGAATCATTCTGTCTCTGGGCGTGCCGGATGTCCGTGCCTCGTGCCGGATGTCCGGGCTGCTCCCCGGATATCTGGGCCTAGCCATTCCAGAATGCACTTTTGTGCAGTGCTGCTGCCGGATGTCTGGCCCTCTACGCTGGATGTCCGGGCTCCCAGTGCTTGCCGGATGTCCGGCCTCCTTGCCGGATATCCGAGCATAGCTGTCTAGAGAAGGTTTTTATGCTGGGCTGTGCACCGGATGTCCGGCCACCTGCCGGATGCCCGGGCCTTCCTGTTATGCCGGATGTCCGGGCTTGATCCCCGGATGTCCGGCCCCTCTGTTTCCTGCTCTGTTTCTGCCTTGCTCTTCAAGTGGCTAGCCAGGCCGGATGTCCGGCCCCTAGCCCGGATGTCCGGCCTGCCCGTTCACTTGCACTACAACGGCCATATTTGAGCTCACACTATATATAGCCTTTCTCCCCCATGGGAGAGGGTTGACCATTTCACTTTGAACAAACCCTAGAACACATTTCACTCTCTCTCACTCTTCCACACCAAATCTTAGATCCCCAAGGGATATGAGAGCTTTCGAGAGAAGTTGTCCGATCAAGTGATAGATCCACTCCTTCTCCTTCGTTGCACCAAAGGAATTTGTGATTTGAGCAAGTCTTGAGCTTTTCCCCTTCGATCTTGTTACTCTTGGAAGTTGGAGACTCCTAGGCGGTAGGAGTCTTTCGAAGAGGAATCGACCTTTGTGATTACCCCCGGAAAAAGTTTGTGAGGGTTTGGAGACCACCCCAAGGTCTACCACTAGTGGTTGAGAAACCCCTTCGTGGTGTTGTCTCAAAGGGAGAATAGGGTGAACCTTCGTGGCGTTGGTGTGCCTTCATGGTAACATCCACCTCTCTAACGGTGACGTAGCTTCCCTCCAAGGAAGTGAACATCGGCATACATCCTCGTCTCCCGGAGTTGCGGTTATTCCTAACCCTAATTCTCTACTTGTGGTTACTTGTCTCCTAGCACTTACTTATATCTATTGTTTTTGTTTGTCTACTTACTTGTATTACTTATTTATCTTGCTTAGCACTTAGTACTACACTTACAATTGTTAGGCTCACTTTCATATTCCGCATTTGTGCCTAAAATTGCTAAGTAACAATTCAACTTTTTAATTGTACCTATTCACCCCCCTCTTGGTCCATCTCGATCCTTTCAATTGGTATCAGAGCCTCGTGCTCTATTCTTGTGGCTTAACTGCCCTAGAGCGAGATGAACCCCGATGGGACTCCCCTTGTTGTAGATCCGAAGGATAAAGGCGAGGCTTCTTCTGAAGTAAAGACCTTTACTTCCGAGGATCTAGAACAGGCCCTTGCTAAGCAAAAGGAGGAGCATGATGCTTCTCTTGAGGCCTTGGTCCAAATGAGGATAGCCACGTTGTCCACGGTGCTTGCACCACTTTCGGGTGGTGCGGCTTCGAGGCCAAATGTGCCTACTCCGTCACTTGGTCAACAACCTCCTAGCAATGAACACTCCAGTGTTCCTTGGCTTTATGCAAGACCCCAAGTTGAGAAACCTAAATATAACCCTCAAGGCAAACCTCCTTTACTTGATGCCACTTCCGATTTTGCTTTGTGGAGAGTTGCTATGCAGGATCATCTTCGATATGGAAATGATGAGATGCTGGAGATCTTGGAGTATGGTTACCATGTGGTTGATCCAAAGAATCCTACACCAAGAGAAATTTATGACAGGAATCTCAATGACACTACAACCATGTGTATAGGGAGAGGTATGGTTGAAAAGCAAAGGAGACCTTTTATACACATCACAAGTGCCAAGGAACTGTGGGAAAGTATTATAAGATCCAAGACCGGTACCTCCACCCTCCGGAGTGATCAATATGAAATTGCCAAGGGGCAATTGCAAAACTTTTTTATGGAGAAATGTGAAACTCCCAATCAACTCCTTGAGCGTCTCATGACTCTCACAGCTGATATTGAGTCGTGTGAGTGTGACAAGACACAAGATGGATTCAACATGACTAAGCGATTCCTTGTGGACAAGTTGCTTCATGCTCTGGCTCCATATCACCATCAAATGGTATGGGACATAAGACAACACCATGCCTTCAAGGAAATGACTACAGATGACATCATATCCACTTTCCAACTGTTTGAAGAGTCAAAGGCAAATGCTACAAAACATCCTGCCATGCATGGTACTCCATCGTCAAAGATCAATCTTGCACTGAAGGCTAAGCATGCATGTGAAGATGAGCAAAGTGAAGAAGAAGATGGTGATGAGGTTGAATCTGATGAGGGCTCTTCATATGAAGACATCGCTCTCTTTGTCAAGAAGTTTAGCGCAGGAAAATTCAAGGGAATATTTCAAAAGAAGAAAGTAAGAAAATGCTACAACTGTGAAGAAACCAACCACTTCTCAAACGAGTGCCCGTGTGAGAAGAGAGAAGACAAACCAAGGTTTCCCAAGACCTTTCCCAAGAAGAAGTTGTCAAATCCTTTGAACTCCAAGCTCAAGAAGAGAGGTGGGAAAGCAATGGTTGCTCAAGAAGAATCTGATCCAGATGATGTTAGTGGTGTTGCCGGAGTTGCTCAAAATTCTCAAAACACATTGAGGCTAGTCAACAAGAGTGGTGAAGTTGTCACCTACAACTACATGAAGGATTACAAGGGAAACGCTCACAAGTGTCTCATGGCAAAGGCCGTGGTATAAGATGAAGAGGACCAACACTCTCCTGACAAGGTCAAGGTAACCCCATGATCAAATCCTCCTCTTTTCGCTCCTTCTACTTCTAGTGATGAGTATCTTGATGCGGAGGATAGTTATGAGGATGATGATATAAATAAGTTCATGTGCTCCCTTAAAGGAAAGAAGCTCACTATGTTTCGTATGCTTATGGAGATGGTGAGTAAGCACACCATTTCCATTAAGGAACTCGAAACCTCATCACCGAGGAAAGGGAAAAATATGAAGTCCTTGAGCGGAAATTCCAATATGAGGAAGCACGCAATGATGAACTATGCTTAAAAATTGGTGCAAACATTGATGTTCATACTAGAGATCTTGCCTCCTTGAAAAAGGCTATCGACTCTTGCGAAGAGTTGATGAATGATAAAAGTAAACTTGTAAAGTCTAATGCTTCTCTCTCTAAGGATTGTGAGCTTCTATCCGTGTCCCTCAAGACCAAGGAAGAAGAGCTCACCCTTCTTACAAAGAGTTTTGAGACACTCAAGCTTACTTATCTTGAAACTCTAGCCAAGGCTTACTCTTCTCCTATTATCAATGTTGATGCTTGTACTACTAACTCTAGTAGTGATCTAGCATCTATTCTTGAGGAGAATCGCTTTCTCAAAGCTCAAATCGAGAAAGGGCTCATGACATGTGCTCAATGGTAAAAGAACCTCAATGAGGTGTTGAGACAACACAATGAAGTGTTTGCCAAAGAGGGACTCGGGTTTGACCCGAGCACAAGCAAGAAGAAGACATCCTCTCAAAAGTGCACCACCCCTCTAAAAGAAATTTTTGTACGAGAAGGGCACAAGGAGAAAGGTAAGGTTGATTGTGGTAAGGCCACAAGGGGCATGCCCACTGTCAACAAGCCAAAAGAGTTCATGCCTCCATCCTATGTTCTTCATAAGACTAAGGAAGGAGAAGTTTATGCAAAGTTTGTTGGTCCTCAAAATGCATTTCGGTTTTATGCTATTTGGGTCCCTAAGACCTTTGTGACTAACTTGAGAGGTCCCATTGCAAAATGGGTGCCTCTAACCAAGTAATATTTGTGTGTAGGTTGCCTTCTCCGGTGGACTAACATGGGTGATTGATAGTGGATGTACCAATCATATGCCTAGAGATAGCAAATTGCTCTACGACTTCATGGAAGCTATTCAGCCATTTATGAGCATTATGTTTGGTGGAGGATCAAAAGGACGGGTACTCCGTTTGGGTAAGGTGGCTATCACAAATGACATGTCTCTTGCAAATGTCATGCTTGTCCAATCCCTTAAATATCATTTGCTTTCTGTTCGCCAATTGGCTTCTGTTGGCTATGATACACTATTTGGACTAACGGATGTGAAAGTCTTTAAGAGAGATACTCTTGAAGTGGCCTTTGTTGGAGAGTTGGATGGCAACCTTTACACGGTTGATTTCTCGAAAGAGAGCACATTCCATGCAACTTGTCTAATGGCCAAGGCCGACAAGGGGTGGTTATGGCATCGCCGGCTAGCCCATGTCGGCATGAGAAATCTTCAAGATCTCTTAAAGGGAAATCACATCCTTGGACTAACAAATGTCTCTTTTGAGAAAGATCGTGTGTGTAGTGCATGCATAGCCGGGAAGCAACATCAATCAAAGCACCCACCCAAGAATATTGTGTCTACTTCAAGGCCTTTGGAGCTCCTTCATGTGGATATTTTTGGGCCTCCTTCATGGGATAGTCTTGGTGGGAAAAAGTATGGACTTGTCATTGTGGATGATTACTCAAGGTATACATGGGTTTTCTTCCTCAAATCCAAGGACAAGACGAAGATCACCTTCATTGACTTTGCCAAGCAAGCACAACGCAAGTTTGACAAAGAAATTATGGCAATAAGAAGTGATAATGGATCCGAGCTCAAGAACTACACCTTGGAAGAGTTCCTTAGTGATGAAGGGATTGAGCATCAATATTCAGCTCCATACACTCCCCAACAAAATGGTGTTGCGGAAAGGAAGAACCGCACCCTTGTGGAGATAGCAAGGTCCATGTTGGATGAATATAAGTCGCCACATAGTTTTTGGGCCAAGGCCGTCAACACTGCATGTCATGCATCAAACCGGCTCTTCCTCCGCACGATATTGGAAAAGACTCCATATGAGCTCCTAACCGGGAACAAGCCAAATCTCAAGTACTTTCGTGTATTTGGGTGTAAATGCTTCATCCTCAACAAAAAAGAGCGGTTAGGAAAATTTCAATCTAAAACCATTGAGGGCATATTTGTTGGCTATGGATCAAACTCTCACGCCTATAGAGTCTACAACAAATCCAATGGATGTGTTGTAGAAACTTGTGACGTGGTGTTTCATGAATTCAATGGCTCCCATGGGGAGCAAGTTGATCTAAGTGATGTAGGTGAAGATGATTCTTCTCAAGATATCTTGACAATGGGTGTTGGTGCACTTCTTCCAATGGAACAAGACCCTCATGATGATGAAGAAGAAGATGAAGGCCTCACACACCATCAAACTACTTCAACACCCATACCATCACAAACCCCTATTACTCAATCAATGCCCATAGTCCATGTACAAGATGATGATCAAGTTCCTCTTCATGATAATCATCAAGAACAAGATCATCCTCAAGGGCAAGAACAAGAAAGTGGAATCATTGACAATGAACTTTAACAAATGCAAGAAGAAGAAGAAGATTTTCCACCACACATTAATGATCCATATGTTGAGGACATGGATGATGGACATGAAGTTGAACCTCGTGAAACCTTAACCTCCATCATGCCTCGAGTAGCCGGTCGTGTTGATGTTGATAAAATCCTCACCGGCATATCGGAAGGTAGAGTCACTCATAAACAATTAACAAACTTTTGTGCTCACTTCTCTTTTGTGCCTAGTGTTGAGCCTCTCAAGATACAAGATGCGTTGATAGACAATGATTGGCTCATTGCTATGCAAGAAGAGTTAAATAGTTTTGAGCGCAATCGGGTGTGGTCATTAGTGAAGAGGCCAACTACGGAACACAATGTCATTGGAACAAAGTGGATCTTCAAGAACAAGCAAGATGAGAATGGCGTAATCATCTGCAACAAGGCAAGGTTAGTGGCACAAGGGTACTCACAAGTTGAAGGTTTGGAATTTGGTGAGACCTTTGCCCCCGTTGCCCGTCTTGAATCCATTCGCATCTTACTTGCTTATGCTGCTTTCAATGGCTTTACATTACATCAAATGGATGTGAAGAGTGCTTTCCTTAACGGTCCTCAACAATAAGAAGTATATGTATCACAACCACCTGGGTTCATTGACCCCGATCACAAAGACTATGTGTATAAACTTCATAAGGCTTTGTATGGCCTCAAACAAGCACCTCGTGCTTGGTAAGATCATCTTAAGAAGTTTCTACTCGATGATGGTTTTGTGAGAGGGGTGATCGATCCCACTCTTTTTACTAAGAGGGACAAAGGTGATTTGATCTTATGCCAAATCTATGTAGATGATATCATTTTTGGTTCTCCTAACATTCATTTATGCAAGAAGTTTGCGGCATCAATGACAAAGAATTTTGAAATGTCACTCAATGCGGATTTGAAGTTCTTCCTCGGCTTTAAAATCCAACAATTTCAAGAAGGAATTTTCTTGTCTCAAGCCAAATACCTCAAGGATATCCTAGCAAAATTTGGTATGACTGATGCTAGCCCATGTAAGACCCCCATGCCAACCAAAATTGTACTCACTAAAGACTCAAACGGTATCCCCTTCGACCCGTCTAAATACCGCTCTATGATTGGTTCATTGCTTTATCTTTGTGCATCTAGACCAGACATCATGTTTAGTGTATGCATGTGTGCTAGATTTCAAGCTTCCCCTAGGGAAAGCCATCATAAGGCGTTTAAGCATATTCTTAGATATCGTGCTCACACCCCAAAGTTGGGTCTATGGTACCCCAAGGATGTTAAGTTTGATCTCATTGGGTACATGGATGCGGATTGGGCAGGAGACAAAGTGGATCGTAAATCCACCTCCGGTGCATGTCAATTTCTTGGATGCTCCTTGGTAAGTTGGTCCTCAAAGAAGCAAAATTGTGTTGCCCTCTCCACTGCCGAAGCTGAATATATTGCAACAGCTAGTTGTGCAACTCAGTTACTATGGATGAGGCAAACTTTGAAGGATTACGGTATCACCTATAGACATGTGCATCTTCTATCTGATAATGAAAGTGCCATTAATATTGTTGAGAACCCCAAAGATCATACCCGAACCAAGCACATTGACATTAGGTACCACTTCTTGAGATATCATGTGGAGAAGGGTGATATTGACATTGCTCATGTTGGCGCAGATATGCAACTTGCAGATATTTTCACCAAGCCATTGGATGAAGCAAGGTTTTGTCAACTTAGGCGTGAACTTGGTATCTTGGATCTTGACAACATTATGTGAAATCTAGTACTCATTCATGCATGAACATTCTGTCTTGTCTTGATGTAGGCATATATTTAGGGGGAGACATTCAATTCATGAATATTCTCACCCTACATAATGCATAAATAGAACAAGCACTCTCAAAGTTTCATGGTTCTCGAACTATGGGCTTTAATATGATGGATTCGTGACCATGTGCTCAAAGTCCACATCTTTGCGGTCCTACAGTCCATATGCTCAAACATGGTGACCTCGGTCACCGCTTGTACCTTGCATGTATGGATCTTTCATTACTTATTTAAGTTGGGTGGTTATTTTTATCTTAGTATGACCATAGATGACTCAGACTTCTACCCATAAAAATCGCTAAAAACTCCTTGGCGGAGTCTATATTCAAGTCTTTGTGTTAACTCCTTGAAAATACATTCCCCATCCTTCTCTCTGTCCAGTGGCCGGACATCCGGCTCCTCTGCCGGACATCCGGGCCCTGTAAAAAATCCCTGCTGCTGCGTAAGGCACCATCCTACATCTCCAGTGGCCGGATTTCCGGGCTGGTCCCCGGATGTCCGGCCCATTGGACCCATTTCTTCTGCTCCCTGACCTCCAACCATCGGATATCCGGGCCATGCCCCGGATGTCCGGCCCGTCACCGCACCGTATAACAGAGGAGGGGCTCGGGCTTTAGGGGGAATTACTCACTCGCTCCCGTTTCCTCTCCCCATCTCACCACATAGCCCGTCGTCGCTGGGGTGTGCTCCAGCGCTGCCACGGCCAGTCTCCATTCATCTCCGGCCCCGATCTCCTGCCCACGGATTCTCCTCCTCCCGATCTACGACTCTATCCAATCCATCTCTTGGATTGTGGCTTGAGTCTCTCGGGAGGGGTCGGTGTTCGGAGGAATTCACCGCCGGAGTTCTTCATGGCTCGCACCAAGAACTGCGGTCCCACGCGTCCCGAGGTGTCTTCTCGGGGTAAGAATGTTGTCTCTCTCCATCTCCCTTTTTGCTTGTGACCAAAATCTGATTAGGGTTGCATTAGTCTCCATGTACATCTTGCCATATCTATTGCTCTCGCGTTTTGGTACTGAATACCTAAGCCTACAATCACCTCTATATGTACTCGGCTACTCAACTTAACCATGGGCATGTAAAAAAATTGATCTACCATTTGGACTTGTCCTATGGTCATAATCAAAAAAATATTCATCCCACGGTTTAATTTGACATATCCCTGTTCATATCCTTTGGCTTCTTCTTATTGGAATCTGCTCATTATCCATTTTAGTTGATTGCCGGCAAGGCTCAACCAACTCCGATGAGAATGCTCGGCCTAAGAAGAAGAAGACCACCACCAAGAAGAAGAAGCGGGCACCATCCACCAGTCCGTCGTCCTCGGATCCAGATGATGCGGACTATGTTGGAGAGGAAGAGGATGACAGTGCACCAAGATAGTCTGTTGGACAGTCCAAGCCCGGTACTAGGAGGGCGCCGGTGCCTCAAGTTCGTGGTTCTGCCATGCCCATTACCCATGGTCGTCGCATCTCCATGGAGCTTCCTGACAGTGGAGGTCGCCCCACTCACGACTTCACAACTATGGGGGCGGGGAAATATCTTCAGTTTCGTCGGGATGTCAATCAATATGAGATGGTGGCTGATGCCGAAGATCCTCGGTTCCGGACTCGTATGCAGCAGGATCTCTATTCCAGTTTTGTCCATGGGCGTGGCCTTGCTCCTCACTCATACTTGGATCTCAACTTCCTGTGTGATAATCCTGCCATGTTCCTTAACGATACGGTCAAGATCATTGATGATATGACTCTTGGTCCCGCAATGACCTTCAGGTGTGATTGGAGTGAAGCTGCCATCCTACAGTTCTATGCCACCTGTTTCTTTGGTCCAGACAACACTCTCACTTGGATGACCGATGACACCACACTGAGCATCACCTATGACAGGTTTGTTCAGATTTTGTGTCTCTCCGTTGTTGGCCATTGCATCCACAGTATGGATCCAGAGTACAAGCCCAAAGGGATTCATGCTTGCATGCCTCTTGTAAAACCTCCCTCTCAGCTCACTGATGAAGAGAAAGCATATCCAGTCAATGAAGTATCCATCTTTCATGCTCCCTTCTTCATCCTCTATCAGTGTGTGCTTCGCACACTCTACCCTAAGAAGGGAGACCGCTCGAGGGCTCGCAACTATTGCATTGACTTGATGGTTCGTATGCATGAGAAACCCACTGAGCCTATGGACACATCCAACTTCATTTGGCATGAGATCCGTCTTTGCAGCTTCATTCAGACGCGCCAGTTCCCTCATGCTCCATTTATTCAGGCTCTGATTGATCACACTGCTCCCTTTGAGGTGGTTAAGCCAACTGTGCACTCCATTTGGAAGCCTCCTTCTCATATGCGCGTGGTAGCTCCTGCTCCTACTCAGCCTAGGAGGTCTGCTGGTGGGAGGACAGCTGCTCCCACTCCACCCACTGGTTCTTCTGTTCCATCTTCCTCGACTTCTCCTCATGGTCGTTTTGCATCATTCTTGGGTAAGGCTCAATCTGCTATCATGAAGGCGATCACTTTCAGCTGTCAGCAAAATCATGATGTTCAGAAGCGCCTAGTCATCTCCAAGAATCTGCTCAAACAGCGCCTCCATGACCGTGGGAGTCCTGTTAGTGATGATGATCCCCTTCCCGCAGCTCCATCCTCGTTCACTTTCGGCTTTCCATCTCGTGCTAAGTACCCCGAGTTCTTTGATGATGATGATGACATCCGCCGGGAGTGATTGAGCATGTTTAGTTCTTCGCCCCTTTTTACTTGTTGCTGTCAAAGGGGGAGAAGTAGTATCTTAGTAATATGGTCATGCTATGAGATGTTATTTCAACTTTATGTTGCTACCTATGGTGCTTGTTCGTCTGAGACTATGTTATGTTAGTGTGTCGCCATGAAATGTTCTCAGTCTATTTGATGTGTTATGATGATTTCATATGTGCTTGTCTCTCATTTTTTTCTCTTATCTCTTTGTGTTACATATGCTATCATACGAACTGTTGTGTGGGTCATCCTAATATACTCATCGCATGCACACAATGAGGGGGAGCTAAAAGAAAATTGTAACTAAACATATTTTGTATCCTTTTTGCTCTCATGATTGTCATTGCTAAGATTATTTATTACATTTATGATACTACATGTATGATTGTCATCAACAAACAAAAAGGGGAGATTGAAAGTGCAATCATGCCCTTATATTATGTTTTGATGTTAATAACAATCTACACGTAGGGGACTAACAATGGTTGTCAAGTGAATCTCAGGTGTTGGTCCCCGGTTCATCAAATTGTGTGCGGATCAAGAGCATACAAAGTGGGTTCTCTCAAGAATGAAGTGTTAAAATGATGTTACATTTTGTTTCCTTGAGTATAGGATCCCGCACTATTAAGAGGGGATCGATTGGGTTCGCAGCAGACTTGCTCGAGTCAAAAATACTCCTTTCCATAGTTCTTCTTTATCCCCTCTTAACTTTGAATCATTCTGTCTCTGGGAGTGCTGGATGTCCGGGCCTCGTGCCGGATGTCCGGGCTGCTCCCCGGATATCCGGGCCTCTCGCCGGATATCCGGGCCTAGCCATTCCAGAATGCACTTTTGTGCAGTGCTGCTGCCAGATGTCCGGCCCTCTACGCTGGATGTCCGCGCTCCCAGTGCTTGCCGGATGTCCGGCCTCCTTGCCGGATATCCGAGCATAGCTGTCTAGAGAATGTTTTTATGTTGGGCTGCGCGCCGGATGTCCGGCCACCTGCCGAATGTCTGGGCTTGACCCCCGGATGTCCGGCCCCTCTGTTTCCT
This sequence comes from Triticum dicoccoides, assembly GCF_002162155.2. Taxonomy (NCBI): domain Eukaryota; kingdom Viridiplantae; phylum Streptophyta; class Magnoliopsida; order Poales; family Poaceae; genus Triticum; species Triticum dicoccoides. Next base: position 353,245,057 of record NC_041392.1, read on the forward strand.
GCTTTGTTTCTGCCTTGCTCTTCAAGTGGCTTGCCAGGCCGGATGTCCGGCCCCTCTGTTTCCTGCTCTGTTTCTTCCTTGCTCTTCAAGTGGCTTGCCAGGCCGGATGTCCAGCCCCTAGCCCGGATGTTCGGCCTGCCCGTTCACTTGCACTACAACGGCCATATTTGAGCTCACACTATATATAGCCCTTCTCCCCCATGGGAGAGGGTTGACCATTTCACTTTAAACAAACCCAAGAACACATTTCACTCTCTCTCTCTCACTCTTCCACACCAAATCTTAGATCCCCAAGGGATTTGAGAGCTTTCGAGAGAAGTTGTCCGATCAAGTGATAGATCCACTCCTTCTCCTTCGTTCCACCAAAGGAATTCGTGATTTGAGCAAGTCTTGAGCTTTTCCCCTTCGATCTTGTTACTCTTGGAGGTTGGATACTCCTAGGCGGTAGGAGTCTTTCGGAGAGGAATCGACCTTTGTGATTACCCCCGGAAAAAGTTTGTGACGGTTTGGAGACCACCCCAAGGTCTACCACTAGTGGTTGAGAAATGCCTTCATGGTGTTTTCTCAAAGGGAGAATAGGGTGAGCCTTCGTGGCGTTGGTGTACCTTCGTGGTAACATCCACCTCTCTAACGGTGACGTAGCTTCCTTCCAAGGAAGTGAACATCGGCATACATCCTCGTCTCCCGGAGTTGCGGTTATTCCTAACCCTATATCTACTTGTGGTTACTTGTCTCCTAGCACTTACTTATATCTATTGTGTTTGTTTGTCTACTTACTTGTATTACTTATTTATCTTGCTTAGCACTTAGTACTGCACTTACAATTGTTAGGGTCACTTTCATATTCCGCATTTGTGCCTAAAATTGTCAAGTAACAATTAAAATTTGTAATTGTACCTATTCACCCCCCCCCCTCTAGGTCCATCTCGATCCTTTCAGCGCTGCACGTAAACAAGGGAGGAGCACGCTCTAAATTTTTTTCCTTTTTTTGCACTTTTTTTCCTCTCTTTTTTTGCTCCGCAACAATATTTTTTTGAAAAAGTCTACAAATGGTCTAAAAACTGCCTAGCCAGAATTTTCCAGACTTAGTTTTTTTTGAGTTTGGAACTATTTTTCTTCGGCGGATGGCTCGAAAGTTGGGGAGTCCTACTCTATCACGACTCGGAGTATCACGTGATCTGGAAATCAAAAACAAAGCAACAATTACAGGACTCGGACTAGGACTGGTGGCGGAGATGAATCTGGTGGAATCTTGAACTAGTGGCGGCGATGAATCTGGTGGAAATCGGACTGGTGGCGGATATATGTTGCAGGTGGACTTGGATTGGCGTGATGACAGCGGATATGTGGTGGCGTATATGGACTCGGATTGGTGGTGAATATGGCAGCGACGATGAAGTTGGTGTGGTGGTGGTATATGGCAGCAGCCATGATGATGATGTGGTGGTGATATATGGCAGCGGCGACGTGACAACCTGTGAACAGAACTCGAAACTCTAAAGGACTAGACGCTAAGACCAGCAACTTGACACGATGATGCAACTGCAAATTCAACAAAGCAAATACAGAAAAGATTATGCAAAGGCTCAGGTTGGTTCGGATAGGATGAACTAACCCTAATAAAAAAAATTGGCTTTTTCGTGGACTATAGGTACGAAGAACAGACTCGATCTAAACTACGAAAAACTATAAAATCTCACGGAGCAACCTGGAAATCTGATACCACTTGATAAAGGCGAAGGTGTCCTGATGTTTCGATGAGATGGTGGCTATCTTTTTCTGAGGGAGTCGACCTTGACGATCCGACTACGAACGTGCGAGACGTCGCGCCTTAGCAATCGCTAAACCAACTTCCGAGGGGTTATTGACCACGCCGGAGCATGATCAACCTGACCACGAGGGTCTGTTTCCTGCGAGCAAACGAAGAACAAGCAAGAAACTGAGATTGCAATCTGGATATTGCGAATATAAGATGAAAACTTTATTGATCAAGGTGGGGTTCTGTGACGCCTTGGTCTGGTCGTTGAACACAAACGAAGTACGCGAAGTTGCAGCAATGCCGAACTTTTAATCTAAACAAAACCCAAAGTCTAAACGATGCCCTAAGGGATGTATATATGGAGGAAGAGGGGGAATTTCGTGGCCCTTGGAGGAGGGGTCCGAAACCAACCCTAACTCATGTTTCCCCACACATACGGACTCTAAAAACAGCCTATACTTAAGTATTTCAAAAATACATGGGACTGGCCCAATAATAAGGTGACGCAGCACCTAAAATAGCCTCTGGACGAAGTTTATGAAGTGGCATCTTGTATATTTCGTCCAAGGCTTCATGCACTCCTTATGGTGGCTTCAAAGTCCTAAAATCATCACTTGGAACAACGTTCTTGATCCCCTTGCGCATGCCATCATCTCCATGCTTGAACTTGCTCCAAGGTTCATCTTTCTTGTCCAAGCTAGGCCCTTCATTTGTAAGCAAAACAAATGTATCCAATTTAGGCAGCATCATATTCTCATGAACATTAGAATCGTTACCAAGAAACGAAAGTACCTGATAATTCAATTGGCGTGCGCGAGCTCTAGTAATTGGTCCAGTATGTATAGCAGCAGGGGCTGCGGGTGTAACAATGGTATTGATGTACTCATCAAGAACCAAGGTATCAATCTAGTAGGAGATCACGCTCGAGTCCCACGCACCTACACAAACAAATAAGAACCTCGCAACCAACGCGATAAAGGGGTTGTCAATCCCTTCACGGTCACTTACGAGAGTGAGATCTGATAGATATGGTAAGATAATATTTTTGGTATTTTTATGATAAAGAGAAATAAAGATGCAAAGTAAAATAATGGCAAAGAAAATAACTAAGTATTGGAAGATTAATATGTTGGAAGATAGACCCGGGGGCCATAGGTTTCACTAGTGGCTTCTCTCAAGAGCATAAGTATTACGGTGGGTAAACGAATTACTGTCGAGCAATTGATAGAATTGAGCATAGTTATGAGAATATCTAGGTATGATCATGTATATAGGCATCACGTCCGCGACAAGTAGACCGAAACGATTCTGCATCTAGTACTATTACTCCACACATCGACCGCTATCCAGCATGCATCTAGAGTATTAAGTTCATAAGAACAAAGTAATGCTTTAAGTAAGATGACATGATGTAGAGGGATAAACTCATGCAATATGATATAAACCCCATCTTTTTATCCTCGATGGCAACTATACAATACGTGTCGGTTCCCTTTCTGTCACTGGGATCGAGCACCGCAAGATTGAACCCAAAGCTAAGCACTTCTCCCATTGCAAGAAAGATCAATATAATAGGCCAAACCAAACTGATAATTCGAAGAGACTTGCAAAGATAAACCAATCATACATATAAGAATTCAGAGGAGATTCAAATATTGTTCATAGATAAACTGGATCATAAACCCACAATTCATTGGATCTCGACAAACACACCGCAAAAGAAGATTACATCGAATAGATCTCCAAGAAGATCGAGGAGAACTTTGTATTGAGATCCAAAGAGAGAGAAGAAGCCATCTAGCTAATAACTATGGACTCGTAGGTCTGAAGCAAACTACTCACACATCACCGGAGAGGCCATGTAGTTGATGTAGAGGCCCTCCGTGATCAATGCCCCCTCCGGTGGAGCTCTGGAAAAGGCCCTGAGATGGGATCTCTCGGGTACAGAAGGTTGCGGCGGTGGAATTAGGTTTTCTTGGTGCTCCTGGATGTTTGGGGGTACGTGGATATATATAGGAGGAAGAAGTACATCGGTGGAGCATCGAGGGGGCCACGAGGGTGGAGGGCGCGCCCAGGGGATAGGCGCACCCCCCTGCCTCGTGCCCTCCTTGATCGTTTCTTGACGCCCACTCCAAGTCTCCTAGATCACGTTGGTTGAGGAAATCACGTTCCCGAAGGTTTCATTCCGTTTGGACTCTGTTTGATATTCCTTTTCTTCGAAACCCTAAAATAGGAAAAAAAAACAACAATTTGGGTTGGGCCTCCGGTTAGTAGGTTAGTCCCAAAAATGATATAAAAGTGTAAAATAAAGCCCATTAACATCCAAAATAGATAATATAATAGCATGGAGCAATCAAAAATTATAGATACGTTGGAGGTGTATCACCCTGCCTCTGTGAAGTACTAGCATTACTAGGGCCATGTGGAACATTACCAGCACCCTCAACACCACATCCATCTCTCAACTCATCGTGCAGAGATGAAAACTTGGGAACCTAAGACGACGGCATCTCCAGGACTGGCCGTTTATACACTCGGAAAAAAACCCTCTTCTTGAGTTTTCCACTACAAACAAGGGGAAAAGGAGTTAATTAATCAATGCAACACACAGGGAAAAATAAAACATGATATTAACAGATTTAACTCAACAGCACTATCAATATTTAACTGTCGGTGCCAATTTGTTAGTATTTACCAACAGGCCAGTTGAACAAAGATATTCAGTTCAACCACACATGAAACAACAGTACTAAAAATCGTACCTAAACCTCACTAAGCTTAAGAAATGACAAAAATCTAAACAGGTAACTCTGCGGGACACCTATTCACTCCGGCAAAAAAAAGCTATACCTAAATAAAAAAGGTCTGCAAGACACGAAAGAAATAAAAACTCACCGGAAGCTTCCCAAACACCCAAGTCTTTGGATCTGCGTTGCCTTTTTTATCAAATCTGCATCAACCAGATCAGAAAGCTTGACAGGATCCATGAAACATATGCGGGGGACTCGCATGTCAGGCTCCGCAGTCTTGCCACGGATAAGGCAGTCAAGGTACATTAGTACAGGCCCTATAGCACAGCCTGTGATTGCCTTCCCAATGGTAACACCATCTTGGTACCTGACAATAGCCCTTCTAAGCTCATCAACCACCAGCTGGCAATAATCCACATTAGCCATGTCCTCAATGACGAGACCCTCAAACATTGCTGCCTCTCTGGAAACACGCGGGGCGGCACCAGGTAACACAACCTTCATAAACACAATAATGAAGAACACTTTCAGAGCAAGGTCATCTTTGCTAGGATCCTTGACAAGCACCTTGAGCCTATCCCTCAAATCCTTTGTCTTGATATCTTTGTTCCTGCTAATGTCAAGCTCCGATCTTAACTTCATCAGAGCATCGTCATATCCGTCCTCTGATGGCCTTGGTGCAGCACGACTACCACGAGGGAACCCAAATAATTGTTGTATACCATCGCTAGTGATGCGAAGCTTCTTATTAGCCTCACCCATGTCAAGAGTCATTGTATCAGGATCTATCCTCGCAGAGGGCGGGAAATGTTAGACCCCACCTTCCACCTGAAGATAGAACCAAAACCAGCTGCATGAACCCTAGCCACATGGCGACTCTCAAGCAATTTAGCACAAGATTCAACCTCTCCCAAGGAACATTGCACAGTTAAGTTCAATCGCCATTGGTCACCTTCATCCAAAGCAACTTTTCCGGCATTGCCTCCCACCGGCTTGACCGGACTCATAATGCTGACAGGCTGTCAATGTTGGGGATATCGCTTATCGGGAACTTATCGGTCGACCCATGATAAGGGATAAATCGGCCAGTTTATCGACATATCGACCAATTTATCGCCATATCGGCTGATTTATCGGGCAATTTATCTTATCAGCCAGACAACAGTAAGCAATAAATCGGCGGATTTATCGGAATATCGGAAGATATCTTGAACATTGCAGGCTGTAAATGAAAATAAAGAAGCCACAACTTAAATAAGTTGTTTTGAATATAGAAAACAAAACAACCATATGAAGGCAAGTAGAAAAAAGAAAAAAGATTGCATAAGTTCAACTCTTAAAACAACATCAGTACCACCCTCAATTGATGCAAAACAATGACCAGCCTCACCTGGCCAGCATACCAACCCAGACACAATTAAATCATTACAAGTACCACTAGTAAGTCACATACAGTACAAACACGTACCATTGCAAATTCATCTTCAAAATCAACTTCGATATCATCTTCTTCAGATACAGCATCTTCAGCTTCGACAGGAGCACGCTTCTTCACACCTTTGTTCACCTTGGCAAGAGGAACTCTATACTTCTTATTTTCTTTCAACAAAGAGCGCTCTGGAAGAGCAGATGAAGAAGGCTTCTTATTTGTCAAAACTCGTGGACTGCAACGAACAAGGGAGCCACCAAGTGTGCTTGGACCAATCTTCACAACAACACTATCCCCATAAGCTTTGCTATTACCAGGTTGGAAACCAGCTTTCACACGTGGGCTACGCCTCTATGTGCCATCAGGATTTCGATCTGACATCTTCCTCTTCAAAACAACTTTCTTCTCCTTAACTGCATCACGAGTAAACACTTGCGTCAAATGAGTTTGCATCAGGTTTGTCTTCACAGGCATGTCACTTCCATGAGATCCAGCATCAACAGTTGAAAAAGCTGTGTCACCACCTTCATCACCTACACCTTTTGGAGCTTGAGCAACATCCCCATCACTTCCTTGCACACAAGCAGCATTTTGACGCTGTTCCAACTCCTTTCTCCTCTGGAAATCAAACTTCTTCTTTCTTATCCTTTCATCCTCGAGTTGTAACTGCATAGAGACATCCTCAGCCTAGGTAACAGGCTCAATGCCATCAACACTCTGGGACTGAGTAATAGACAACTGCAAGCTGCCATCACCATCATCGACGTTAAGAGAATACATTCCATCATTAATATCTTTGATGACATCAGCAATGTCCTTTGGAGCACGATGACTGTCATTAACTGCATAAACAAATAACATAAGCACGCACATATAAAATTAAAACACAATTAACATTACAGAGACAAGATAAATAAACGCATAGCATCAGACACAAAAGAAAAGGAACAACTGACGTAGCTAACCATATTTATGTATTCAAGGCTAATAAAAAGAGCAAATATAAGGGAAACACTAGTAACATTCGCAAGTTCTTCTAGAGGATTTGGTGACTCAAAAATAACATTCACAAGATCTTGAAAGCGTTCTGATTTGTCAGAATCAGGAGGCACAGGCACTCCAACATCTGCAACAACATCATAATTAGCAAAAAAGTACATGATCAAGCAATCAGTTCAACTATATGAACACTACAAGTGCACCCAATAAAACAATATCAACCCACCACTGGCGCAACAAACTTCAGAATGACAACTCTTTCAACATCATAATAGTTCTTCACTGACTACTACAACCTATTCAAATGCCAGGACAGCAGTTCAAACTACACATGGTGATCAGTACTACAACCTGTCTGCGGGTCACATCAACACCAAAAACTATACACACCACACATTCCAGGGCAAAATTAACAGCTTTCAAAATACATGCAACTTATAAAGTCGATACGACAACACCTATACAACCTAAAAACCAGATCTATTAAAGCATCATCCAAATTACAGGGAAAATCACCTGCATTCATCTTGTCCGGACTGGATGATCTACCCATTGAGATCTACAGACCTAAAATCTGTCAAACCAAATCTACAAGACACATGAACAAAAATTAGGGCTCTGACTTATTTCAGAAACAAAGCACGCCATACAAAGCAAAACTCTTACCGGCAAAACACAAAATCCGCCACGGAATCCAGTATCACTGTCGCCAACCGCTCGTTCAAGACCAAAAGAACCCTAGCGACTCTAGCCTGAGACAGCAAGAGAGCAATAGCTTAGAAATAGAGGCAAAATCTGTACATAAGAGGATGCAAGGGAAGTCGATGGAAGAGCAAAAGGAGCAAACACAGCACCCAGATCTCCACCCCTGGGGTTCAACCCGCCGGCCGACGCTCCCGTGGCGAAACAGGAGAAGCAACTTCTCTACAAGAAGAGAAGAAGAGGGGAACGAAGAAGGAATCAATTTGGGGAGCGAGCCGAGCGAAACGGGGGACAGATAAGGTTAAAAGCTGAGTGGGAGAAAACCGACGGCCAAAGCCCACAACCGTGGTGAAGCCCACTATCTCTGGGTAGTTACCAAAGATAATAGCAAAAATTAAACACAATAAAAAATTAAATACAAATAAAAAATAATATAGAGGGAGAAAACAAACGGCTAAAGTACAAATAATAACTCACAATAGTACAATAAAAATTATCAAAAAAGTACAAATGAAATAATAATTCATAACGGTGCTGGTTACTCTGCCCCCCCCCCCCACACACACACGAACCCACACACCCCTAAAAGATAGATAATGGGGGCAAGTCCATACAAGGAAGATGTGCCAATACAACT
>NC_041392.1:353260872-353262019 GCF_002162155.2 Triticum dicoccoides
ACCCGCAGACCCGTAAAGATAGATAATGGGGGCAAGTCCAAACAAGGAAGATGTGTCAATACAACTATGTCCCTCTGTGCGGTGCGGTGCGGGGGTAAGTAATGTTACAGACTCGCCTCCGCATGCGACGCCGCGGCACATTGCTTCGTCGCCTGCTATGGCTCGTTCCTGGCTCGTCCTCCCCGACCCCCCTCCCCCCCGGCTCGGCCTCGCGCTAACGCGGCAGGGCGCTCATTTGATAGACACAGTGCGGTTATTTTGTTCCGCCCCCCACACGCACTCACACACTCCTAAAGATACATAATGGGGGCAAGTCCATACAAGGAAGAATTGTTAGTACAACTATGCCCCTCGATGCGGGCGCAAGTCATGGTAAGGACTCACCTCCGCATGCGACGCCACGGCACGCCGTGTCGTCGCCTGCTACGGCTCGTTCCTGGCTCGGCCTCGCTGGGATGGGAGAGGGGGGTCCCTCCCCCCAATCCCCTCGACACGTCGCGTTGTCACCTGCTACGGCTCGTTCCTGGCTCAGCCTCGCCGACCCCCCTTCCTCTGACTCGGCCTCACGCTAACGCGGCAGTGCGCTTGTTTGACAGGCACAGTGCGGTTATTCTGTCCCCCCCACACGCACCCACACACCCCTAAAGATAGATAATGGGGCAAGTCCACATAAGGAAGATGTGTCAGTACAACTATGCCCCTCAGTGCGGGGGCAAGTCATGTTACGGACTCGCCTCCGCATGCGACGCTGCGGCATGCTGCGTCGTCGCCCGCTACAGCTCGTTCCTGGTCGGCCTCGCCGGGATGGGGGAGGGGGATCCCTGCCCCCCTCCCCCCACCTGACTCGGCCTCGCGCTAACGCGATAGTGCGCTCGTTTGACAAGCGCAGTGCGGTTATTCTGTTCCGCCCCCCACACGCACTCACACATTCCTAAAGATAGATAATGGGGGCAAGTCCATACAAGGAAGAAGTGTCAGTACAACTATGCCCCCCGATGCGGGGGCAAGTCACGTTGCAGACTCGCCTCCGCATGTGACGCCACGTCGTCTTCTACTACGGCTCATTCCTGGCTCGGCCTCACTAGGATGGGAGATGGGGGTCCCTTCCCCCAGCTCAGCCTCGTGCTAACGAGACAGTGCGCTCGTT
>NC_041392.1:353265431-353265944 GCF_002162155.2 Triticum dicoccoides
GGCCTCGCCGGGATGGCGGAGGGGGGTCCCTCCCCCTCCCCCGTCTCGGCCGCGCGCTAACGCGGCAGTGCGCTCGTTTGACAAGCACATTGCGGTTATTCTGTTCCCGCCCCACACGCACCCACACACCCCTAAAGATACATAATGGGGGCATGTCCATACAAGGAAGATGTGTCAGTACAACTATGCCCCTCGGTGCGGGGGCAAGTCATGTTATGGACTCGCCTCCGCATGCGACGCCGTGGCACGCCGCGTCTTCGCCTGCTACGGCTCGTTCCTGGCTGGGCCTCGCCGGGATGGGGGAGGGGGCGCCCTCCCCCCCCCCTTCGGCTAGGCCTCGCGCTAACGCTGTAGTGCACTCATTTGACATGCACACTGTGGTTATTCTGTTTCCCCCCATAGGCGCAGTACAACTATGCCCTCGGTGCGAGGGCAAGTCATGTTACAGACTCGCCTTGGCATGCGACGCCGCGGCACGCCTCTTTGTCGCCTGCTACGGCTTGTCCCTTGCTC
>NC_041392.1:353267792-353270345 GCF_002162155.2 Triticum dicoccoides
GCTGCGTCGTCACCTGCTACGGCTTGTTCCTGGTCGGCCTTGCTGGGATGGGGGAGGGGGGTCCCTGGCCCCCCTCCCCCTGGCTCGGCCTCGCGCTAACGTGGCAGTGTGCTTGTTTGACAGGTGCAATGTGGTTATTATGCCCCCCCACACACACACGCACCCATGCACCCCTAAAGATAGATAATGGGGGCAAGTCCAAACAAGGAAGATGTGTCAGTACAACTATGCCCCTCGGTGCGGTGCGGGGGCAAGTCATGTTACGGAGTCGCCTCGGCATGCGACGCTGCGGCACGCCGCGTCGTCGCCTACTACGACTCATTCCTGGCTCGGCCTCGCAGGGATGGGGGAGGGGGGTTCCCGACCCCTCTCCCCCCGGCTCGGCCTCGCGCTAACGCGGCAGTGCACTCGTTTGACAGGCGCAGTGCGGTTATTCTGTCCCCCCCCCCGCACGCACCCACACACTCCTAATGATAGATAATTGGGGCAAGTCCATACAAGGAAGATGTGTCAGTACAACTATGCCCCTCAGTGCGGCGGCAAGTCATGTTACGGACTTGCCTCCGCATGCGACGGTGCGGTGCGCCGCGTCGTCGCCTGCTACGGCTCGTTCCTAGAACAAAACTCACAAGAACTAAAACAAAAAGAAATCAGTCCAAGTTCCCTAGAACAATACTCACAAGAACTAGACACAAAAAGAAATCAGTCCAAGTTACTGGTGGAGTCAAGTATTAGATTCAAACAAACAAAAAAAGAAAAAATTGACCGCCCAAGGATCGGTGCAGGCCCTGACGATGCTAGATACTTGAACTCGAGCCCGTGGGTGAATCCCTAGTAATCCGCACAACGCAGGGCCTATCGTCGAGGGCCCACAGGTCATCAAAGAGAGAGAGTGTCGGGTATAAGCGCTCAGGTAAGTATTCAGAGGAGTTCGACCGGTGAGACTCAGCTGCCCTTATAAACAGGTCTACAGCCCCCTCAACTAGCGAGGTGGGACTAAACCCAGAGGGCGCGCGCACGCCGCACTGCACAGCCGCGCGAACCAGCTATCTGGGCCGAGAACAACGACTCAGGCGGATGGCCCAACACAATAGTTCACCCCATTACAAAATTCCAGTCGATCACACACAAAAAATAAAAAAATAAATGCATATAATTTAAAAAAACATCACAAGAAAATTAGTTCAAAACCAAATAATGTAAAAAGTTCAAACACATGTTAATTGTAAGAACTAAATATATATATATATATATATATTATTGAAAATTAAACATAGAAGATTGTAATAAAAATTATACAAACAAGTTTATAAAAAGTTCAACTAATACAATTCATAAGGTTCAATTAAAAAAAGAAGTACCGTGCAGCAAAGATTAAATTCTTTTAATTTTTAAAGATACTAGAACTATCATTATTCAACTGTAAAAAAGAAAAAATTGTGCTCCAAGAATTCATGTAAAAAAGTAAGGAAAAAATGATATACAACAAACAAATTTGATTGGTAATTGACAACCTAAATAGTTCAATACTATCATTAACAACATGTATGTTCAGCAAAAAACCCAAAAGGGGTCCTACAAACGTCATTAGCGTATACTTCCATCTGCGAGCTATGTACATGAAAATATCCCAGTCAAAACAAAAGGATACCATCAGTTCAACTATGAATTGTTCCAGTTCAAATATAAAGAATATATAAAAAACAGTTATACTTGAGCAGAACAAAAGCAAAGCATTACATAAATTGTTCCAAACCATCTGATAATACCATAGAATTGAACCATCTCACATGCAAAATGTTTTAAAGAAAAAATACTGCAACATAATCAAACACGCAGAAATCTCACAACCGGCGTCATTTGCCACATTTAAACCTACAACACATAAATTTTGAACGTCAGAGAGTCATCTTCCCTGCAGAACATAACCATAACCATATCATTATCCTCAAATTCAGACTCTGCCACAAACTCCTTCCACCCAGTAGTTAGGTTGATGCAACCATCAAAGTCAATGTGGTAGGCAACTTCCATCAATTGATACCCGTTTTTGTCTGAAGTCTCCATCGTCAGTATCCCGGAACTAGGAGCAACAATCTTGATCCTGGGTGACATTTTCTGCAAACACTACTGGAATCAGCTAATTTGCCATCTGCTAGCTCTTTGCCGTCTGCTAGCTGACGGCAAAGAAGCTCTTTGCCATCAGCTACCAAAAAGCAGACGGCAAAGACCAGGCTGACGGCAAAGAGCTTCTTTGCCGTCCGCCTGATCTTTGTCATCCGCCAGCAGACGGCAAAGAATCTTTGCCGTCAGCTGGCAGACGGCAAAGAGAGAGGTGGCCCCCACCCCCCGCCCGTTTGGGAAAAACTTAACGGCCCACCTCTTTGCCGTCTGCCAGCAGATGGCAAAGAGGCAAAAGGGCGGACGGCAAAGAGGGGAGGACGGCAAAGAGGGCAGTATCTAATGGCCCGTTCCCCCCGCCCCTCTCTGTTCTCTCCTCGCCCCGCCACCACTTCCCACCCCACCGCCGCCGTCGTCGCCCGCCGCGCGCCG
>NC_041392.1:353271614-353278403 GCF_002162155.2 Triticum dicoccoides
GACACCCCGACCCCGAGACCCCGACACGGCACCCCGACACCGACAGGACACCCCGACCACCGACACCTCCCGAAAAGGTGTTCTTTGGCCTTCCAGAGACCGACGGGGTCATATATTTGTGAATTATTAGTTAGGTCATATATTTTTCGATTTTGTTATGAAAAACATCATATATAATTGTGTTGATCGTGTAGTTTTAAATGTGCAGTTGTTTCATCGCTGCGAGGTTTGGTGTTCGACGACCTCGCCGTGCGTTTGACGAGCTCTGCCCCTTCGTTCATGGGTGAGCACAAATGACAAGTCCTCCTCCCCCATTAATTATTTGATCTATTCTGATGAAACTTGATAGCTAGCTATATATTATTATTCATGTCGGTCTTTTTTTATGTTGTACTAATTTCGTTTACTGTTTGTCATGGCAGATGTTGAAAGATGGTGGGCGCTGGTCGGGAGCGTGGTCTGAGGTCTTCCATTCCAGACGCACCTCTCCGTCGAGCGTTGCTGGACAGTATGGCCACACCGCCAGGCCCTTCTTCGTCGACCGCGGTGCCCAGCAGGGGACGGCGTAGGAAGAGAGGAGGTGGGGCACGTGGTCGTGGGAGAGGAGGTAGGGTGACTGCTACGGCGCCTTCCTCGCTGCCACCCCCAGCCGTTTCACCCGAGCACGTGACTGCTAGGGTGGACTCGTCCGAGGAGGAGGCTACACGGACTCCGGTCCACGGGTCTTGGGCCCATGAGCCTCGGGTCGACTGGCCTTCGACCCACGAGAGTTCGGCCCACGTGACCCCGGAGGAGCACACGTCCGGATGGGGTACCTGGCCGGATCAGCCCGAGGAGCCGAGTGGCCATGCTGATGATGGCGGGGAGCCGACTGATCTTGAGGAGGGGGGCACCGTCTACCAGCGTGGTGCTACACGGCTCCCGTCCGTGCCGGTGATCCGCGAGCAGAGGTGGTTGATTTTCCCTGATGGGGAGAGGTACATAAGTGCATTTAATATTTTTGTACCTTGTGCATTCACGTTTTTTCAAATAACTAATGCGTTGGCCTTGTCATGCTGCAGGGGTTGGGACCACCATCATAGTGTCCGCCGGCCCAACTCCGTCCTTGGAGTTCTTTGCCGGCAAAACTTCCCGGGGTTTGTCACGTTGCCTGGTGAGGGTCGGCTTCAAGAGCTTGGATTGAGCTGGGAGCACTACGTGGCTGCCCCGGTCCCGCCGGATGAGATTATCGACGGTGTCGTGTGCAACACGAGGGCAGACATGGTGATCAGAAAGTTTTGGGTAATTTCTCCTTTACACATTTAAAAATATTCAACTAGCTAGTTATTAATTGTACTAATCAATATTGTCTCATTTGATTGCAGACATTCTATAGGTGTGAGGAGGGATACGAGGAGGACGCGGCACATGTTATCGAGAACGTCTGCAAGCGCCTACTCCAGAACTTACGGCACGAGGCTCGGGTGCAGGCTGTTCGAGACTACTACGCCTTGCGTGGTATCAAGAAGACCAAGCCGGCGTGCCGCGATAAGTTCCTGAGTAAGGAGCAGTACATGAAGGTAATTCTTAAGGCCTTCTCTACTTAAGTTCCTTCATTTAGTAATTCTTAGCCGTAGCGCTCAAGTTTCTATTTGCTAACTTAGGCGCCTCCGAGATGGTGTGCGGATCGGATGGATTGTTGGGAGGTGTTGGTCGATGAGTGGTGCTCACAACGATGGCTAGCCCTCCACAACGATGCCAAGGACAAACGTGCCCAAATGGAAGGTGTGCCACACCATCAAGGCAGCTCCAACTTATATCAGTTCGGGCGCAACTGGGTATGTGCTTTGCTTCATGATTCATGCAACTCATTCATCATGCTAGCTTGAGCCCTTTAATTACTAATTTTCATTGTTTCTCTCTTTCAGGCACGCTACAATAAGGCGGATAAGGTGCCAGAGGTGTACGACCTGTATGCCATGGCCCACACTGCCTCTTTCAAGAAAGTCAAGGCTTTCTCTCAGTCTGACCTCGATGATGCAAACAACTACACCAACATCTCCTCCCACAACAAGCTCGTGACATATAGAGATGAGGGGAAGGCGAGGAAAGGGGAGGACTTTAACCCGAGCTAGGGTCCCATTGATCCAGAGTTGTTGATGATATCTGGTGGCGGGAGGTCCCATGGCTCCATAGCCATTGGAGATGGACTTATCCGTTGTCCTAGCACTCTCCCGGAGATTAAGGCGCGCCAGTCGAGCTCCGCTCCTGAGATAAGGCCTCGTGAACGGCCAGTGCAACTCGCCATCAAGGTTAGTGATATGTACTCAGTTATCTTTCTCCATTACATTGTGTGCGCTTCCATCAATGATTACAAATGGTCATGTGAGTGGTGTTGCAGGCTGCTATACAGAGTGAGAGAGATAGAACAGAGAAACTTCCGGCGGAGGCGGCGGAGAGGCAGCGGGAGTTGGAGGAGAGGACGACAAAGATGATGGAGGAGGAGAGGGCACGGAATGACATGCAGGCAAGGGCCATGTACGAGCTCCTTGTGGTAAGTTTCTTCTGCAGATTAGCCAAAACATTCATGTAGTGTTTGTCTCATTACTAACTAGTATGACTGAGTCATCAAAACCAAATGTGCAGTCTGTGTGCGAGAAGACAGGTCAGACCGCTCCGCCGATGCCAGTGATTGCTCCTGGGACCACGGTGAGTTTTATTTGAATGGACATTACTTGCTAGTCTTAACATTTGAGTGTCATCATGCTAACAAGACATTGGAAATGATCTTTGGTGCAGCGTAACTCCAGACAAGCATCGCACGATCCTTCTCCAGCTATCGACACGAGCCACCCCTCTCCTACACCTCCTACATCTTGGTAAGTTTATCTAGTGTTTTGCTTAACACATGCATAAAGACCTAGACTTAGCTTTATTTCCTCCAATGCTTACCATAATGACCTAGACTTAGCTTTATTTCCTCCAATGCTTACCATAATGACCTAGACTTAGCTTCTTCACCTCCAAAATGACTTAATAAGCTTACTGACCTCCAAAACCATCCATTTTACCTAAGTTAGCTCTAAAACGATCTGTACTTAGCTTACTTATGTCAAAAATTGCATAATTAGCTTAGTTAGCTTATTGACGATCCATTTTACCTAAGTTAGCTCTAAAATGACCCATTTTACCTAGGTTAGCTTATAAATGATCCAGTTCATCCAAGTTAGCTCAAAAATGACCCATTTTACCTAGATTAGCTCCTAAATGATCCATTTTACCTACGTTAGCTTTAAAATGACCCATTTCACCTAGGTTAACTCCAAAATGACCAATCTTACCTAGGTTATCTCATAAATGATCCATTTCAACTAATTTAGCTCATAAACGATCCATTTCACCTAGGTTACCTAAAAAACGATCCATTTCACCTAAATTAGCTCTTAAATGATCCATTTCACCTAAGTTAGCTCAAAAAGATCCATTTCAACTAAATTAGCTCATAAATGATCCATTTCACCTAAGTTAGCTCAAAAACGATCCATTTTAACTAAGTTAGCTCATAAATGATCCATTTCATCTAAGTTAGCTAAAGAAGATCCATTTCACCTTAGTTACCTGAAAAACGATCCATTTGACCTTAGTTAGCTCATAAACGACCCATTTCAACTAAGTTAGCTCATAAATGATCCATTTCACCTTAGCTAGCTCATAAACAACCCATTTCAACTTAGTTAGCTCATATATGATCCATTTCACGTAAGTTAGCTCATAAATGACATACTCTTCTTGTTCTAGTCTTCTTCTTGTTCTACTCTTCTTGTTCTAGTCTTCTTCTTGTTATACTCTTCTTCTTGTTCTACTCTTCTTGTTCTAACTTTCTTATTTTTCATTTTGCAGAGTTCATTCACTTGACGAAAGCTTGCATAGATGGAGTGCTCCTTATCCCTTTCTCTGTTTCTTTTGTATCGTTGAACTATGCATGTATCGTTGGATGAAACTATTGTAATATATATGGTTGGATGCCTCTATGTTGAACTTGTTATGTATGATGGAACTATGCATGTAATATATATGGTTGGATGATGAAGTTATGTGTTGGATATCTTATATGTTTGCTCTGTAATGGCCTTTTGGAATATATCTATATATGTCATCTATATTTGTGATGAAAATTGTTGGATTTAATAAAAAACAGATAAAAGAGCCAATATGCAGGCTCTTTGCCGTCTGCCACCGACGGCAACGGGCTCTTTGCCGTCTGCCGCAGACGGCAAAGAAGACACGTGGCATCTAGCTGTGCTTCCTGGGAGCTGACCCATTTGGTCAGTTTGCCTACTGTGGTAGACGGCAAAGACTTTGCCATCAGTGGCGACGGCAAAGACACTAGAAATTTTGCCGTCAGCGGCGAACGGCAAAGGCCTGCCGTTAGCCACTTAACGGACTGACAGCGCAATTATTGTCGTCTGCTCTCTTTGCCGTCCGCCGCAGACGGCAAAGGGCCTTTGCCGTCAGCCGCCAGGAAGCAGACGGCAAAGTAGCTGTTTACCGTAGCCTACTTTGCCGGAGCCTTTTGCCGTCCGCCGTTCATGCCTTTGCCGTCCGCCGTGGCAGACGGCAAAGTAGCTGATTCCTGTAGTGAAATGGGCATGGGAGTAGAAAACAAAGTGAACACCTGACATAACTGAACTTTTTCAAAGATCTAGGTACGGTTGCATAACAAACTGAAAAGAAAAAATATACCAGTTGAACCAAAACAATAACACCAAAACTAACTAGTCACATGAACCAACTAAACTAAAGAAATATACATATCAATACACCTACAGTAAAAACATCTGACAAAAAACAGATCAAGGATTATACAAAAATGAATAAAATACTGTTAAGTAATGAGCAAATACACACAGAAATCCCTACTGTTTAATTCAGACAAACCAATTAAAAATTATGGACAAACTATTGCTAAAACTAAACTACAGATTCAGTCCATGGGATTCAAAAAGAGACCTACAAAAAAGTAGAAAACAAAACGAATAGAAACACATACCCATGATTCCTTCAAGTCCCCAGCCGTCAGGTGACAAACATAGGGTGCATGAAAACCATGGTTGTTGTACAGAAGACAAGAAAGTTGGCCACGACACTGAGTCTGGGTGAGATCCAAACCAGATTCGTACACACAGCCTTCAGCTATGCGCGCCATCTTTGCCAAGCATCCGCATGAACAATCCTCCATGGAAAACACAAGAACAGGGAAGAAAACAACAAAGAGAAGAGGGAGGAACCTAGATCTGATTCTGGAGGAAGGAAGAAAAAGGATGGGGAGACTGAGCCACACACCACACATAGATGGATGGAATTTATAGTCAGGGAGACTCGCAGATTATAAAAATAATAAATAGGCAGGTGGGCAGCCAGCTGGTAGAAAATAATTATTATACAAGCCATGCAACTTTTGACCGCAAATCAGTTCAACTTAAGATAAAATAGCAGTTCAAAAACTGCACATGACAAACATATGCAGATAAAACAACACATTCAGAGGGAGACAGTTGAATTCATTTATTCATTCAAACATCTGCTCCCTCACAACACAAATCTTAAAAACATAATATTCACTAATTCAGTCATAACGATCAAAGAAACAACACCATTTAGCCCTGGTGGATGGATGTGGAGCCATGGTTGCTCTCGCCCTAGCCCAATTGATGATCTGAACATGGTTCCTTCCCCTGCCATCTGGGAAAACAAGCTCCAGTTCATTGGAGTTGCAAGTATCCATAACCTTGCGCGCAAGGCGTCTGTTGAACTCTGCATCCACTTCCTCCTCGGCAGCACGTCGTGACATCTGCCTGCGCCTGCGCCTCCTCCTCCTCCTCTGCTCCGCTGCTACAGCCCTCACATCGACGGCTTCCCCCTCCTCCTCTGTGACCTCTCCCAGCTCAGGATCCATCTAGCTTTTCTTTTGGTTGCAGCTGGTGGAACGAAAGTGACAGAGCACTCGGGCTTTATATTCAAAGTGCAGAGGTATGGGTAGGTAGCCAGTACAAAATACTTGCTCCGATGTCAATGCACAGTAATACAAGCTTTGACACGGAGCAGTCCAACTACACATACGGCAGCAATTCAAAACAACACTGAAAAACACGCAACTTAATTACACAATTTGACCAGATTACAAGAAATCGTAGGCTACAGTCAGCCACCAAACACCACCTCCGCCAACGACCAAATCACATGGGAATCCGGGGTAGAAACAACTCAAGAAGCAAAGTTGACAACAAAAATCTAATCAGACAATCCTCAACTATCTTCCTGCAACGCCAATTCAAAAATAAAACATCAGAAAAAGAAGAACACATTTCCATGGCGGCGATGGCCAACGACCAAGAACACCAAAACTTCTAATCAGAAATTACAGTCAAATAATCTCAAAAAACTCTCACCCACAGATCATTCTCACATCCAAAACAACAAACCGGACATAAAATTGAGGCATACGAACATGAGATAAACACCAACGCCCAAAACACGTCCGCCGCCAAATGCCCACGCCGTCACTTCCGGTGACTCCAGATCGCAAAACACAACCAAGTGAGTGTGCGCACGTACGGAACCCCTTACATGTCTCCTCTGACAATAAATGGCCCGCAGCACCGCGCCAGAGAACGCCCAGAAGCTCCATGTTGCATCCCCTGTTTCCGCCGTCGTACACGCTGGAAGATAAGTTCAAGTAGAAAACCGCGTCAGTCCAACCTGCAAACCGTGTCCGTTCAAGTAGGGTAACGGAATATATAGTAACCCTAT
>NC_041392.1:353278867-353345455 GCF_002162155.2 Triticum dicoccoides
GAGTGCATTATAATTAGCATGCGCTCTGGTTGCTTGCCCCAATCGACTCAACTAGTCATCCGTTAATTAGATGAAACATGCCCACCACTTTCACCGAATGGGAACTCTGTAACGGAATATAGTAATGGATCTCGACTTCGCACCTACAAATTGCACCGTAATGAGTTATGGGAACACGATAATGGATCCTAGAAGTTTGCAATGGATGCAACATTGGAACGAAGTCACGTAATTAGTGTAGGGTACATGATAATGAAATGATTTATATTATGAGACTTATCTTGTGTGGAAGTAATTATACCAAAAAAGGTTAGTATTAATCCAAAAATATTTTTATGGGTACTTAGGTCGTAGCTAGTTATGCTGTGATTGGGTCTTTCTAATTTTACATTTCTTTCATTTACATCTTGGTTTTATTTTAGTTGCTAAAATAATTGATTTATACCAAATAGTAATGCTATTACTGAGGCCCTGGCGTAAGTATAAATTGGCAAGAAGGAAGGTGTAACACCATAAACCCTCTATAGTAAAGCAATTACTATGCTCTAGTGACTGTAGTAATTAGCAAATAGGAAATGCTCTATAGTAAGGCTCTAGTGGCTAGTAGTAATAATTAGCATGCAGAAAACTTTTTATAGTAAGGTTGGTCATAGTGGAGAGAAACTTATACTAGTGTCATGCATATGACACTAGTCTAAGTTACTACCTTCATACTACAAAGTAACATAGTAGTAGTGTCATAGATGGTTTCATTATTTAGTTTGTAGACTCATCTCCGCTTGGGGAGCGCTATGTCACACTATGTTACTAGCTAAGTTACTCTAAACACATCTCTCTTTATTAAATACACACCACATAAGCAAATTTATCTTGAAATGCGCTATGTTACAGCTAAGTTACTCCCACTATGATCGTCCTTTGAATCTTTCCAAAATAAAATATATACCTTAATAGAGACGACATGCTTGATATACCCAAGGTACGGTAGATGGAAATTATATACCAAAGAAATATACATCCCAAAAATGATATACCCAAGGTACGATAAAGAGAAATGATATACTAAGAAATATTTCTCCCCAAAATTATATGCGCCAAGATTATAATTAAAGTGTGACATACTCCAAAATTACATAGCCAAAATCGATATACCCAAGAAATATTTGTGAGTATGGAACGTTCGTTCCACTTCATATGTAGGTTCGCATCCAGGACATTATACGTGCATATATGATACCTTCGAACGTTATATTCTACATTGGGTCAAGTTTCCATATGGTGCATATTAAGTTCGAAGGTATCATATATGCACGTATAATGTCCTGGGTGCGAACATTGTATAACGTCCATATGGAGAGAGAGAGAGAGAGAGAAATCAGCAATAAATGCCTCTTGATTTATATTCTGCATTGGGTCAAGTTTCCATATGGACGTTATATTCTATCCCGACACAAAAATGGACATTGTATGTTAGTTATTGTATAGGCATTTTTTGTATGATATATTTATCGTAGGTATCACATACTCTCCACTATGTATAAAAAACTGATGGAGATACATGAATAGGTTGGGCTCGATGAAAAAAACATTACCCACATACGTATGGTCTCATACTGTGGGTACATGATACCTTATAATTTTCTTAAAAGTCTCAAACATCTGTGGGTATATGATACCTTCTTTACATTGAGTGCAAGTTTCCATATGGACATTATATTCTATCCCTACAAAAAATGGACGTTATATCCTAATTACTAGATAGCTATGTTTTTGTATGATATATGTATCGTACGTATCACATACTCTCCACTATGTATAAAGAACTGATGTGTATATCATTTTTTTTATTATGTGTGTTGTTTAGTAATTTCTAGGCATGTCAATAGTTTTGCTAGTTTGTTGGTTATGTCAATCTTTATATATTTTAAATATGGCAACTGTTTATTCTTTTGCGGTATATTATTGCTAGGTATGTCACATATAATGGGTATATATTTTCTGGAATATGGTCCATGGGTATGTCACACTTATTAACTCTTATAATGTAAAATGCATTGGATATGACATACCCACAATATTTAAAAATATTTTTGGGGTTCGATTCCTTGGAGTGCTTTTCTAAAGTGAAAAAGAACACATTGCATTTTTGTACCATAGTTTTCTAATAGCTATCAGGTAATAAAAGCCGGAAAATGTTTCAGCCACAATACAACTGTGGGTAAGTGAAATTTATGAATATGCTTGAGATATTTGGTCTAATATGTGAGCTATGAATTATTCTCCTTGAACACATTACTACCATTTGTTTAAATTAGATTATACTGGAAAAAATACGTCCCATATACCTCCTATTAATACACGCATGAAAAAATATCTCCATATACCTAAGAACATGAATGTATACAAATCAAGAGGCATTTATTGCTGATTTCTCTCTCTCTCTCTCTCCTATTTCTATTAGTGACTCCAAATATGCAACATTGCCATGCAGGTTATTCTCTTTCCTTTTTTTCTACTACAGAATTGTTCCCATGCATGATGCGCATGAGCCTTATTTATGGTATCCAATTAGCGACTAATGCATTAATACACTACACATACCCATTGCAATAGCACACATCTAAATGCAACCGAGTGGTGGAAAGGCAAGGAGCCTGGGCACCCAGGTGTCCCATACCCATTGCAATAGCACACATCTAAATGCAACCGAGTGGTGGAAAGGCAAGGAGCCTGGGCACCCAGGTGTCCCAAACGGCCGTCCTAACGGCCTGTCCTATATATATATAGTGCGATGAGTGAAGAGAAACCACAAGGGTATTAGTCCGCAGTCGTCATATGCAACCCGTGTCAACTTCGTTCTCTGAAGATTAAATGGATTCTTAACAACGATGTGTAGCATCTAATATTCTTGTATGAAATAGATTGTTGTAAATGGTGAATTGTGTCAACTTCGTTCTCAGAAGATTAAACAACGATGTGTAGCATCTAATGTTCCTGCATGAAATAGATTGTTGTAAATGGTGAATTGTTTCTAGGACAGATTCTTGCTCATGTAATCGAATATTCGTAAATCTGGGAGCAACATCAAACCTGTCCTGTTATTCAGAACCACCGTCTGTTGTCCCATTTGAAGCGCAAAGAGTGAATTTTTCTATCATGCACTATATCAGAGTATTCTGTTCATGAGGACAGTGGAACAAACCAGCATTCAAAACTGGAGTTAGGAGGATAAAAACAAATATACAAAAATAGAAGAATGAACTTCCTTTGTGTTGTAATGTCTACAAATACTATCAATGGTTTGTAATCAGTGTACATGAGAATACAGAGTACAGCATCACACGATCCTACTCTGGAGCTGGTAAATAATAGAGTTGGCAACCAGCGAAGGGAAATTCCTTGGGGAAAAAAAAGTTTCAGGAAAGGTGGACGAAGAAAAGACACTCTCATCATCAATCAAGAAAAGAGAAAGGTGGAGAGACTGACGATCAGAGAAAAGATAAAAAGGAAGAAATAAATAATTTACATGTTGCTATTCTAATATCTATTGTCCAGCTAACTTTGTGACTTCTGATTGGTCCTCCAGGTTTGCTACCTCGGATGAGCCTTCTAGTTTCTTCAAACCATCTTCACAGCAGTTGCTAATATCAAAGTTAGTCACAGATAACTTGGTGACTTCTGATTGGTCCTCCAGGTTCACTATCTGGGATGCGCCATCTAGTTTCTTCAAACCATCTTCACAGCAGTTGCTAATATCAAAGTTGGTCACAGATAACTTGGTGACTTCTGATTGGTCCTCCAGGTTCACTATCTGGGATGCGCCATCTAGTTTCTTCAAACCATCTTCGCAGTGTTGGCTAATATCCAAGTTGGTCACAGCTAACTTAGTGACTTCTGATTGGTCCTCCAGGTTCACTACCTCGGATGAGCCTTCTAGTTTCTTCAAACCTTCTTCGGAGTAGTTGCTGATATCAAAGTTGGTCACAGCATGAACACCACGGAGCTGAATTGCTGCTAGGTCATACGCTTCAGCTGCCTCCACTTCAGTTTCTGCCAACCAAGCACAATTCCTTATTCATTCACAATAAGTTTCAACTCACAGTGATTCTCTCACTCAAAATAGTTTTCAACACAAGGTTAATGCCATCAGTTACTAAAATCAGTACTCACCAAAGGTCCCAAGATAGATGTCTTTAGTGTCTCTACTCTCACCAATCCTACCAATACGTGCTTGCCATTTACCATCCTTTCGTCTGTTTAGTCCAAGTGAGTGGATAAAGTTAAAATTTGCTGTAGAACTGAACATGAAGAATTCTTAAGTTTTAATACAGCAGAAAATTTTCAGTTGCAAAAGGAAACAAGATGGATCAAAATCCTACAAATTTATTTCACCAGACTAGATAATTCTTTATATATATTCCTGAAGTATAGAATAGCACCTTGTTACACCCCTGTATGACGATGTTCCTCTTGAGAAACAACTACTCTGCCTGAAATAATCATAAGAACAGTTTGAAAAACTAGCACATAGGTTTTAAACCTGCAATATTCAACTATATAACAGACCTCCTTATGTAGGCCACAAATTCATCTTGATTCATGCTCTTCATGATCTCAATTTCTTTTGCATAATCAGAAATCTAGAGAACAATTAGAAGTTAATTCCATTTTCCTGTATAACAAGATGCCAGTTCCTCAAAATACACAAAACAACAAACACTTCATACATTGAAGTTTAGTTTGGTGGGTTGAGTTATGCCCCAATATTTCAGGGCTGCAAGGTCATGTGCCCTTGCAGCATTCTCTTCAGTAACATAGCTTCCTGTAATGCCAAAATGAAGATTAAATTGAGCTGTTTTTAAGTTCAATCAAAACTCACTCTATGATGGCAGACAGTATAAGTTACCCAAGTACACTGAAGAAGCACAATGGCAGCCAAAGGTAGAAACCGATCCCATGCAGAACATCCAAAGAAAAATAATCAGTTAGGGAGAGTGAAGATACTAAGTGCACAATTAAATGTTGCATTGTATAACAAAAAGCACTAGGATTCTCAAATGCCTAATCCCTACAGAAGGAAGAGAAACACTTAATAGAGACATTTGATAATACCCTTCTCCTCTTATTATTATGAAAGAAAAAAGGTGTACTCTATTGCGCTTGCACAAAATTTATCATCCTACATCAACCAAGGGTTTCAAGGTGTCATAGTAAGAAGGAATATCAATAAACAATTTACTGATCTAACAGAGATGTTGTTCCTGTATTCCCATACAAACATTCATTAATCCAGAGCAGCAATCATCCTATATTAGCATTACGACCTAGTCCGCTTTTAGTAACTCGAACTATGGTGCCACATATTATGATTTGTAAATTAGAAGACACAGTATGTGCATCCTGCAACTATCCCAGTGTTTCCATTCAAGTGCAAGTGATAACTGATCAGTGCCCTCTCAGCATTTCCAAGTTAAACCATAGATAGTTTCGTTGGGCTCTGAAAATCATTGAATGAGCAGGCTAGAGTGTGGACAGCAAAACTACGCACCATGCTTGCCCTTGCGCTTGCGCCCCTCAACCTGGCTGGTGTTGTCCCAGAGGTGTGCCTCGTACTTGCCGCTCCACTTGAGCCTGTCCCCAGCATACACACGAACACAAACAATCGAGTCAGCAACACACAGGGACAGCCAGCCCTACCAATGAACAGTAACAACGTCCTGCCTAGCTTGCCCACCTCGTCACGCCGTGGTAGCGCGACGACCGGGGCGCCGCGCACTTGCGCATGGCCTCCGCCACCAGCTTCCCGCCGCCGGGGGCCGTCTTCCCCTTGTCGGCGACGGCGACGGCGGCAGGCTGCTCATCGAGCGCCGCGATCTCTACGCCTTCCCCCGCGGCGGTCGGGTTCTCCTGGCGAGGTGGAGAAGGGGGAGGGGGTGGGGCAGGGGTGGTGGTGATGGCTGTTGGGTCCGGGGAGTGGGGCTGGACGGTGGTGGCCATCGCCGCAGCGTTCGCGCGAATCTTCAAGTGGGTTATTATTACACGATTTGGGCGGAGAAACCCTAGCTAGCCCTACGAGGGGTGGAGGAAAGAGCCGGTGCGTGACTGCGTCGTTGTGTTTCCGCCCGATTCGCTTCGCTGCCTCTAGTCTAGGCTAAATAATCATCCGGCTTCTCATTAGCGCATGTTTACGAAGCCAATGCATTGCAACGAGGAATACACATTTAGTAGATATATAAATGTTAATATAATTTTTGGAGATATAAACCATATCACGAGGGAGGGTCTCCTTCTTGTGCCTTCCATGCCTGCTGCCATCCGATGATTTGCGCCCAGACAACCGCCGCGCGATTGGTAGGAACAGGATCTGCTCCACTACGATGTCGGCCGACGTGGTCTAGCCGAGTGAGCACCCCACCGTCTGCCTCCCCCCTCCACCTCACCTCCTGCTCCCGGATGCGGAGCGCCACCGGCAGGACACAACGTGATTCCTGCTGCAAATTCGGTCACGTGTTTTTAGGGGTAGTCGGCTGGCCACCACTCCAGCTCCGTCACGGAAAACAGCGAGCATGTTGTTCAGTTGTTGCACACCGTGGCCTAGAACATTCATGGTGCGTCACTATATTTTATTCGGTGCTGAAACATCTGATGCTATGAATTGAAATAGTCTAATATACAGATACGCATTAGAATTTAGTTGTTGGTCGTGGATTCATGATCCTCCCACGTTTATTTCATTTTAGACATAGCAATTGAAGTATAAAAGAAACAAAAATATGTAGACTACGGTTGCTAAAACAAAACTGTTATGGGATTTACTTACTATACAAGTAAATGCTAAGTTAATGAAAAGAGAAGGTCGATGTGGTGCCTGTCTGACCAAATTTTTGGTTACATGTTCCACTAATATACAAGTAAGTTTTTAGTTCTTAAAGAAAAACTATTATGGGATTCAGTTACTACAAGTAAAATTTTAGTTACTATAAACATGACTGCTTTTTTTGGTTGCCTGTCTGACTGAGAGATACACTCATTATAGTGAATTGGCAAGAAAAAGTTTTCAAGTACTGGTCATGAAGGTAGTTGTTGTTAGTGGTGGCTAAAACTCTTGGCTCCAAGAAACAAATGACGATTGCTGGATTTGCAGAATCTTTGTTGATCACTTCAAAGGTTTGATCAGTTATATACTTGCATCCTGAACTATATGATTTACAAATGGGAGTGTGGCTGTGTGATGACAGGTCTTCTCTATTATTTTATTTTTATTTTTCATGATTAGCAAAATCCTTACAACCGGTAGTCTAGGAAAGCTTTTGTCCTGTAATATCTACAATGCTGATTCTAGATTGCTTTGCAAAGAGTGCAATTGAGCATGGCTTAGGTGCTGATCTTGTTTGTCATTGATGCGTGCTAAATAGTAACTGAGCCTATTAAATTTTGAAGGATGCTGAAAACATGTGGACACATATATCTGCTATCTTATGCTATTGTTGGTATTTTGAGGCCTCACAATGTGGTTCATGTCCATCATAGAATGCTCTATGTGAATTTCTCGTGGATATAGAATGTTCAGTGATATAATCAAGTTTCTTGCTTGCGAAATATCATGTTTCTCGCTTTCTAAAATGAATCTTGGTGGTCTCAGAAGATTGTCACATGAATATCATCAATAATAGAGGCAATCTTCACATGAGAATATGTGTTGCTATGTTATACAGGCTTGTAGGCATTATGTAATTCTATATTGAAGTGCATATGAAACATGAACTTATTCCGTTGTCTAAATAAATGCTTTTGGCCATAATGTGATTAACAGAAATGACTACTGATTTGAAGTCGCATTATGTAATTCTATATTGAAGTGCATATGAAACATGAACTTATTCCATTGTCTAGATAAACGCTTTTGGCCATAATGTGATTGACAGAAATGACTATCGATTTGAAGTCATGGTGTCAATATTGCACTTTCAGTCTACAGTGCCAACTGCATCTGCTAGACATATCCATGCACTCTCCTTACTTTGCTGAATCTGTGCACTAAGAGAATTTCAATATCTTGTGTCACCCAATGCGAAGATCTCGATTGTGTAAACTTATTATTTCTAAGCTCCCTATGTTACAGAAAGGAGAAACAAGATTATTAATTATATGTTGGATAAGATTGTTGGTATTCTATTCTGTGGTCCTTTTCTTTTGTCAGATTATATTATGCAGACTTACATGGTACACAGATTGTCATTGCCTAGCATTAACTACTAACTACTACTACTACTTAGATACTGATCTGTATGCGTGCCCTTTTATGATACATCTTTCAAAATACTAATTAATAATTGCAGATGAATTGTAATGGTAAAGGGAATAAGTCTATCTATTTTAAATGGCTTGTGTTCTGTATGGGTTAGTAGGCACTTGGCACAACCAGAGCACGCACAAGCATCCTTCTGATTTTTTTAATTAGGCCTCAGAAGTAGCAGACAACAGTTACAATCGGTGATGGTAGCATCATTGTCTACTATCAAGTACATTTAATCTCAGTTACTCATAAGCTTAATATGTTGTAAGTACTCTGCAATCTGCACGGGGATGCCCACAATCACAAAAATTTATTAATATCTCACAAATTTGCAGATTTTATTTCAAATACTTGTAGGATTGATTTTCACAGAATTTGCTGTGCACATGGCCAAACATGCTAATTTTGCACCTTTAGTACCATAAGTATCAAGTGCAGTTAATCTTAGTTGCTCGGATGCTTAATATGTTGTTATGGTGATGTAGATTGAAGGAGGTCATCACTGTGAACAATGGAAACATTCTTGTGATCAAGGACAATGAGCCAACGGCAAGATGGTTGACGCTCAACACCGTTGGAGACGAGGAAATTGTAGTTCCGCGGACTGCTTTGCTACCGCAGTAGTTGCTGCTGCAGTGCGGGCTATGCTTAAGAGAGAAAGTAAAGGAGATTCATTCAGGGTGAAATATTGTGATAGAGGCAAAGGTGTCCCATCTTTCGATGAGATGGTGGCTATCATTTTAGAGGAAGTCGACTTTGACGATCCGACTACGAACGTGCGAGGACGTCGCGCCTTAGCAATCGCTAAACCAACTCCAAGGGGTTATTGACCACGCCGGAGCACGATCAACCTGACCACGAGGGCCTATTTCCTGCGAGCAAACGAAGAACAAGCAAGAAACTGAGATTGCAATCTAGATATTGCGAATATAAGATGAAAGCTTTATTGATCAAGGTGGGGTTCTGTGACGTCTTGGTCTGGTCGCTGGACACAAACGAAGTACGCGAAGTTGCAGCTATGACAAACTTTTAATCTAAACAAAACCCAAAGTCTAAACGATGCCCTAAGGGTTGTATATACGGAGGAAGAGGGGGGGTTTCGTGGCCCTTGGAGGAGGGGTCCGAAACCAACCCTAAATCTTGTTTCCCCACACATACGGACTCTAAAAACAGCCTATACTTAAGTATTTCGAAAATACATGGGCCTGGCCCAATAATAAGGTGACGCCGCACCTAAAATAGCCTCTAGACAAAATTTATGAAGTGGCATCTTGTATATTTCGTCCAAGGCTTCATGCACTCCTTATGGTGGCTTCAAAGTCCTGAAATCATCACTTATAACTCTGTTCTTGATCCCCTTGCGCATGCCATCATCTCCATGCTTGAACTTGCTCCAAGGTTCATCTTTCTTGTCCAAGCTAGGCCCTTCATTTGTAAGCAAAACAAATGTATCCAATTTAGGCAGCATCATATTCTCATGAACATTAGAATCGTTACCAAGAAACGAAAGTACCTGATAATTCAATTGGCGTGTGCGAGCTCTAGTAATTGGTCCAGTATGTATAGCAGCAGGGGCTGTGGATGTAACAATGGTATTGATGTCCTCATCATCCTCCCCTTCTTGAAATGAAGTCGTCCTCGACGAAAGTTCATCGTCCTCACCCAAATAAGGCTTCAAATCTGCAATGTTAAAAGTGGGACTAACCCCAAAATCTGCAGGCAGCTCAAGTTTATATGCATTATCATTTATTTTCTCTAACACCTTAAAAGGACCATCAGCACGTGGCATTAGCTTTGATTTGCGCAAATTAGGAAATCTATCCTTACGCAAATGTAACCAAAGAAGATCTCCAGGTGCAAACACAACATGTTTTCTACCCTTATCTCCAGCAAGTTTATATTTAGCATTCATACGCTCAATGTTTTCCTTAGTTAACTCATGCATTTTTAAAATCAATTCAGCACGTTCTTTAGCATCAAAATTAACCTTCTCCCAAGATGGAAGAGGCAACAAATCAATAGGTGCACGAGGTAGGAAACCATACACAATTTCAAAAGGGCACATCTTAGTAGTAGAATGCAATGAACGATTATAAGCAAATTCAATATGAGGCAAGCATTCTTCCCATATTTTCTTGTTATTCTTCAAAACATCCCTAAGCATAGTAGACAATGTTCTATTGACTACTTCAGTTTGTCCATCAGTTTGGGGGTGACAAGTAGTACTAAAAAACAGTTTAGTCCCCAACTTAGCCCATAAACATCTCCAAAAGTGACTAAAAAATTTAGTATCACGATCTGAAACAATAGTATTTGGCACATCATGTAAGCGAATAATTTCACGAAAGAACAAATCAACAACATTAACAGCATCATCGCTTTTATGACATGGTATAAAGTGTGCCATTTTCGAGAACCTATCCACGACAACAAAAATCCCTCCCCTTCTTTATTCGAGGTAAACCTAAAACAAAGTCCATAGATATATCCTCCCAAGGAACACTAGGTACAGGCAAAGGCATATATAAACCATGAGGATTGAGTCGTGACTTAGCTTTTTGACATGTAGTGCAGCGAGCAACAAAACGCTCAACATCCCGTCTCATCTTTGGCCAAAAGAAATGTGTAGCAAGTATATCCTCCGTCTTCTTGACGCCAAAGTGTCCCATTAATCCTCCTCCATGCGCCTCCTGCAACAACAAAAGACGAACGGAGCTAGCTGGAATGCATAGCTTGTTAGCACGAAACACAAATCCATCGTTAAGAACGAACTTGTTCCAAGTTCTCCCTTCCTTACAATTCTGCAATACATCTTTAAATTCAGCATCATGCACATATTGATCTTTGATGGTCTCCAAACAAAATATTCTAAAGTCAAGTTGTGAAAGCATAGTATAACAACGAGACAAAGCATCAACAATAACATTTTCTTTACCCTTCTTGTGTTTAATGACATAAGGGAAAGTCTCAATGAATTCAACCCACTTAGCATGTCTACGGTTCAGTTTTGCTTGACTTTTTAATGTGTTTCAAAGATTTCATGATCAGAATGTATAACAAATTCTTTGGGCCATAAATAATGTTGCCATGTTTCTAAGGTCCAAACAAGAGCATATAATTCTTTATCATAAGTAGAATAGTTCAGACTAGGCCCACTCAATTTTTCAGAAAAGTATGCAACAAGTTTGCCATCTTGTAATAACACACCTCCTAATCCAATTCCACTAGCATCACATTCAAGCTCAAAAGTCTTATTAAAATCAGGAAGTTGGAGTAAAGGAGCATGTGTCAAATTATCTTTCAATACCGTGAAGGCTTCTTCCTGTGCGGTACCCTAAACAAAAGGCATATCCTTCTTTGTAAGCTCGTTCAGAGGTGCAGCAATGGTGCTGAAATCTCTCACAAAACGCCTATAGAATCCAGCGAGGCCCATGAAACTCCTCACTTGTGTGACCGTTTTGGGCTGCGGCCAACTCTCGATAGCTTCAATCTTGGCTTTATCAACTTCAATTCCCTGTGGACTAACAACATAGCCAAGAAAAGATACTCGGTCGGTGCAAAAGGTGCACTTTCCAAGGTTACCAAACAAACATGCATCACGTAGAGAAATAAAAACATCACGCAAATGTTCCAAATGTTCCTCCAAAGATTTGCTATAAATCAATATGTCATCAAAGTAAACTACCACAAATCGTCCAAATAAAGCATGTAAAACTTCGTTCATTAATCTCATGAAAGTACTAGGTGCATTAGTTAACCCGAAAGGCATGACTAACCACTCATATAATCCAAACTTAGTTTTAAATGTTGTTTTCCATTCATCTCCCAATTTCATACGAATTTGATGGTATCCACTACGCAAATCAACTTTGGAGAATATTGTAGAGCCACTCAATTCATCAAGCATATCATCTAGCCTAGGAATAGGATGACGATAACGAATAGTAATATTATTAATGCCTCTACAATCAACGCACATACGCGACATACCATCCTTTTTCGGCACTAAAATTATAGGAACAGCACAAGGACTAAGGGTTCGCGTATATAACCTTTCTTGAGCAGTTCTTATACTTGACGCATAATCTCCTTCGTGTCCTCTGGATTGGTACGGTATGGTGCACGGTTGGGTAATGATGCACCGGGAATTAAGTCAATTTGATGCTCAATCCCTCTAATAGGTGGTAATCCCGGTGGCACGTCTTGTGGAAAGACGTCGGCGAACTCCTGCGAAATGTTAGTGACAACAGGAGGCAAAGAGGAAGGCACGTCCTCGAATGAAAATAATGCCTCTTTGTACACAAAAGCATAGCAACAGTTTGCTAAAATCTAGATCATCAATATCAGATTTGGTGGCAGATAAACATGCACTTTTCAATTTAATTTCAGAAACAACACTAGATGGTTTATTAGGCTTTATTTGTTGCTCAAATTCTTTTGCCACAATCTGATTTTCACTCTTATTTTTCTCCTATTTTGCTTTATTAGCTCTATTAATATCATCTTTCAAAATGGAATCAGGAGTCATAGGAAGCAAAGTAATATTTTTATCCTTATGAACAAGAGTATACTGATTGTTTCTACCATGGTGTACAGAATTTTTATCAAATTGCCATGGTCTACCAAGTAATAAGGAACATGCTTGCATAGGTACCACATCACAATCAACATAATCAGCATATGTAGAGATACTAAAATGCACACGAACAGTACGTGTTACCTTAACCTTGCCGCTGTTGTTGAACCATTGGATGTAGTAAGGATGTGGATGTGGTCTTGTGGTGAGAGATAGCTTCTCCACCATCTCCATGCTAGCCAAGTTATTCCAGCTCCCTCCATCTATGATGACGCGAACAGAACGTTCCTTCACAACTCCCTTTGTATGGAACAAATTATGCCTCTGATTTTGCTCAGCTTGTGTAATCTGCACACTCAAAACATGTTGAGCAACTAAACATTCATACATGTCAGCATCTTCAGCAGCCATGTATTGCATCTCATGATCAGAATCATCTCCACCGTGTTCTTCATGTGTAATAAGAGCCAAAGTCTCCTCATCATAGTCACTAGCGGACTCATACCCACCATTCTCAGTAACAATCATCACACGCTGAGATTTGCATTCTCTCGCAAAATGTCCTCTTCCCTTACAACGACGACAAATAATATCACTTGTGTGCCCTGTTGATGCCATGGAAGAAGAAGAACTTTTTGCAGGCCCAGCAGGTGTGCTCTTGGCAGATAGTGGTGGTTGTGCTCGCTTTCTTGTATCACGGCTGGAGGTGGCACCTGATGGAGGTGCTGGTGCAGTGGAAATAGAGGATGCACGTGGTGTCCATGATGAAGATCGACCTGCAGAAAAGTTAGTTCGCGCCAATGCCTGTCGATCCTGCACTTCATGTTCATCTTTACAAGCAAGATGGAATAAACAAGTGATATTAGTATACTCCTTATACTCTAGAATGGTCTGAATCTCTCTGTTTAATCCACCCATAAAACGTGCAAGCATAGCTTCATTCTCCTCAACAATACCACATCTAATCATGCCAGTTTGTAATTCCTGATAATATTCTTCTACAGAATTTTTTCCTTGTCTTAAACGCCGCAATTTTTGAAGTAAATCACATTGATAATATGGTGGAACTCAATGAGTACGTATAGCAGTTTTCAAAGCAGCCCAAGTAGCTGAATAGGATATAATCTACAATGTTCAGACCACCAAACACATGCAAAGCTAGTGAAAGCACAAACAGCAGCAGGAACACGTCTCTCCTCAGGATATTGTAAACATGTAAATCGTTGTTCAGTTTCTAACTCCCAAGTAAGATATATATCAGGAACATATCTACCCTCAAATGGTGGAATGTTCAATTTCAGTTTAGGGAGATGGTCATGATCACGTACCTGAGGTGGTTGTGCAGCCCTACCATTGCGATGGTATGCATGAGGACGACCTGGTGGCGGTGGTGCTGGTGGTTGCACGTAGTTCTGATTTTGATCAACCTCATCCTCGTAATGGTCCTCCACCTCTACAGTTGCAGCAGGAGCTATAGAAGCATCAACAATGGCACCAGAATTTTGACTAGGCTCAAGGGGAATGTGCAGTGCCCGTCCCACTTGATTTGGAAGGCGATGTTGTTGTTGTAGAGGTGCGTTAGGTGCAGCCGGTGGTGGTGGTGGAAGACACGCGAGCAATTCATTAAACTTGTTATCGAGCTTTGTTTCGAACGTATTCTCCATGCCATCTATCTTCTCCATGGCCTCTTCAAATCTGTTTAGCACATCTTGCACCTGTCCACTCATCATTTGCTGAAATTTATCATGTAGCTCTTTGTTCGTCATGTTCTCCCAATCTGTCTCATCGGCTTGTGATCCTCCCATGGTTAGCAGCAATAGAAACACACAAGAATATGATCCTATAGACTACTAGGAAGTGGTGTGGTGGTGGTGTATCACAAATTCGGCAAGCGAATCTCAAATTCTTACCAGTTCTTACCCAGCACCAGGTGGTGATCGGCAACCGTCGTAGTCAAAACTCTCAAAGCTTGGATTGAGCGATTACCAGGGAGAGTCAAATGCACGACGTAGATGTATGTGGAGCTGGGAAGGCTTATAATATGGTAGCAAAAAGGGTCAGTAATAATCAATTCAGAGATGCAAAGTTGAATAAACGCTCAACGACGGTACTGTGCTGGTCCTAGGCTAGACCATACTAGAGACGCGAGCCTAGAACACAAACAAAATCACGGCGCGGTACGTAAACAAGGGAGGAGAACTCTCTAATTTTTTTTTCCTTTTTTCACTTTTTTTGCACTTTTTTCCTCTTTTTTTTGCTCCGCAACATTTTTTTTCGAAAAAGTCTACAAATGGTCTAAAAACTGCCTAGCCAGAATTTTCCAGACTTAGTTTTTTTGTTGAAACTAGAGCTATTTTTCTACTGCGGGTAGCACGAAATCACGAGAGTCCTACTCTGTCACGACTCAGAGTATGGCGTGATCTGGAACTCGAAAACAAAGCAACAAATACTGGACTCGGACTGGTGGCGGAGATGAATCTGGTGGAACTCGGACTGGTGGTATATCTGGACTCGGATTGGTGGTGGTATATGGCGATGGTATATCTGGAATCGGATTGGTGGTGGTATATGGCGATGGTATATGTAGACTCGGATTGGTGGTTGTATATGGCAGCGGCGATGTATATGGTGGGGTGGTGGTATATGGTAATGATGACGACGATGGTGCAGCGGCGGCGTGACAACCTGTGAACAAAACTCGAAACCCTAAGGGACTAGACGCTAAGACCAGCAACTCGACACGACGATGTGACCGCAAATTCAACAAAGCAAAACTCTAAAAAGACTATGCAAAGGCTCAGATTGGTTCGGATATGATGACCTAACCCTAATTTTTGTTGGCTTTTTCATGGACTATAGGTATGAAGAACAGACTCGACCTAAACTACGAAAAACTATATTCACCGAGGAACCTGGAAATCTGATACCACTTGATAGAGGCAAAGGTGTCCCGTCTTTCGATGAGATGGTGGCTATCGTTTTAGAGGAAGTCGACTTTGACGATCCGACTACGAACATGCGAGGACGTCGCGCCTTAGCAATCGCTAAAGCAACTCCAAGGGGTTATTGATCATGCCGGAGCACGATCAACCTGACCACGAGGGCCTGTTTCCTGCAAGCAAATGAAGAACAAGCAAGAAACTGAGATTGCAATCTGGGTATTGCGAATATAAGATGAAAGCTTTATTGATCAAGGTGGGGTTCTGTGACGTCTTGGTCTGGTCACTGGACACAAACGAAGTACGCGAAGTTGCAGCTATGGCGAACTTTTAGTCTAAACAAAACCCAAAGTCTAAACGACGCCCTAAGGGTTGTATATATGGAGGAAGAGGGGGGGATTTCGTGGCTCTTGGAGGAGGGATCCGAAACCAACCCTAAATCTTGTTTCCCCACACATACGGACTCTAAAAACAGCCTATACTTAAGTATTTTGAAAATACATGGGCCTGGCCCAATAATAAGGTGACATAGCACCTAAAATAGCCTCTGGACGAAATTTATGAAGTGGCATCTTGTATATTTCGTCCAAGGCTTCATGCACTCCTTATGGTGGCTTCAAAGTCCCGAAATCATCATTTATAACTCCGTTCTTGATCCCCTTGCGCATGCCATCATCTCCATGCTTGAACTTTCTCCAAGGTTCATCTTTCTTGTCCAAGCTAGGCCCTTCATTTGTAAGCAAAACAAATGTATCCAATTTAGGCAGCATCTTATTCTCATGAACATTAGAATCGTTACCAAGAAACGAAAGTACGTGATAATTCAATTGGCGTGCGCGAGCTCTAGTAATTGGTCCAGTATGTATAGCAGCAGGGGCTGTGGGTGTAACAATGGTATTGATGTCCTCATCATATTGCTTCTTTGGGGTGTTGTTGTTGCTTGTCAATACCGCTATGTATTACTGCCGTGTGCTAGATGGTGAGAGGAGAGATAGTGAGACTTACTGAGTTACGTTGTGACTGATTCAATTAGTTTCACTGAATTATCCACATGTCAGGTGAGCTGCAGGCCTGCAATTCATTTCTCCCTTCTTTTGGTTCTCATTGCAGTTGACTCTTTTGATTTGCTCATTCTGTGTATTTGTATTTCAGTTGTAAAGAAGTTTAGAGAGAGTTGTTGCTCAAGAAAATCAAAGAAGTGAGGGATGAGCATGATCGGTCAGAAGCATATCAGGTTTATTTTGTACTCCGAACTATGGCTGAGTTCGCATGTGTGGAATGATTTAGTTCTATAGTTCCTAGGAGCTCAGCTGAAGTTGTGGTTCGCCCCTGTCGCTAAGCTGTTCGACCAAGTCATGGGCCACACGATGCGCGAGTGGGCTTATTGCTTCTGTGCATGTCTGTGTTGACCTCTCTCTACCTATCGGAGTTGTGGACCAATTAACACGCAGGTGGGCTCCCTATGAAGAGTTGATAAATATAGGTGTGATTGGACCTTCTCGAGTTTGTGAGGCGTCATTTTCAGTGCAACCTAAAAACAACTAGATGGACAAATCTTTGAGAATATATTTGCTCCCATTCACTATATATATCAAGAGAAAAATAATCGTATGCGCCTACGTGTAATATTATCACTCACGCTACACTCCAAGTCTAATTAATACCTGTAGTTAGTGAAGGAAATATG
Source organism: Triticum dicoccoides (assembly GCF_002162155.2). NCBI lineage: Eukaryota > Viridiplantae > Streptophyta > Magnoliopsida > Poales > Poaceae > Triticum > Triticum dicoccoides. The sequence goes on from NC_041392.1 coordinate 353,296,366, forward strand.
CCCTAGAGGCAATAATAAAGTTGTTATTTATATTTCCGTATATCATGATGAATGTTTATTATTCAGGCTAGAATTGTATTAACTGGAAACTTAGTACATGTGTGAATACATAGACAAACAGAGTGTCACTAGTATGCCTCTACTTGACCAGCTCGTTAATCAAAGATGGTTAAGTTTCCTAGCCATATACATGAGTTATCATTTGATAAACAGGGTCACATCATTAGTGAATGATGTGATTGACATGACCCATCCGTTAGCTTAGCACTATGATCATTTAGTTTATTGCTATTGCTTTCTTCATAACTTATACATGTTCTTATGACTATGGGATTATGTAACTCCCAGATACCGGAGGAACACTTAGTGTGCTATCAAACATCACAACATAACTGGGTGATTATAAAGATGCTCTACAGGTGTCTCCGATGGTGTTTGTTGAGTTGGCATAGATCGCGATTAGGATTTGTCACTCCGATTGTCGGAGATGTATCTCTGGGCCCTCTCGGTAATGCACATCACTATAAGCCTTGCAAGCAATGTGATTAATGACTTAGTTGCGGGACGTTGCATTACGGAACGAGTAAAGAGACTTGCCGGTAACGAGATTGAACTAGGTATGATGATACCGACGATCGAATCTTGGGCAAGTAACATACCGATGACAAAGGGAACAACGTATGTTGTTGTGCGGTTTGACCGATAAAGATCTTCGTAGAATATGTAGGAACCAATATGAGCATCCAGGTTCCGCTATTGGTTATTGACCGAAGATGAGTCTTGGTCATGTCTACATAGTTCTCGAACCCGTAGGGTCCGCACGCTTAACGTTCGATGACGATTGGTATTATGAGTTTATGTGATTTGATGTACCTAAGGTTGTTCGGAGTCTCGGATGTGATCACGGACATGACGAGGAGTCTCGAAATGGCCGAGACATGAAGATTGATATATTGGAAGGTTATGTTTGGACACCAGAAAGGTTTCGGATTAGTTCAGGCATTTTTCGGAGTACTGGGGGTTACCGAAACCCCGTGGGGGCTTAATGGGCCTACATGGGCTTTAGTGGAAGAGAGGAGGAGGCGGCCAAGAGGTGTGGCGCACCCCCCAAGCCCAATCCGAATTGGGAAGGGGGTCGGCCCCCCTTTCCTTTCTCTCCCTCTTCCCTTCCTTCCCCCTTCCTAGTTGGACTAGGAAAGGGGGGAACCTACTCCTAGTAGGAGTAGGATTCCCCCCTTGGAGCGCGCCATAGGAAGTTGGCCGGCCCCCTCCTACACTCCTTTATATACGGGGGAGGGGGCACCCCATAGACACACAAGTTGATCTCTTAGCAGTGTGCGGTGCCCCCCTCAACAGATTTCCACCTCGGTCATATTATCGTAGTGCTTAGGCGAAGCCCTGCGTCGGTAACTTCATCATCATCGTCAACACGCCGTCGTGCTGACGAAACTCTCCCTTGGCCTCAGCTGGATCTAGAGTTCGAGGGACATCACCGAGCTGAACGTGTGCAGATCGCGGAGGTGCTATGCGTTCGGTACTTGATCGGTTGGATCACGAATACGTTCGACTACATCAACCGCGTTACTCAATGCTTCTGTTTTCGGTCTATGAGGGTACGTAGACACACTCTCCCCTCTCGTTGCTATGCATTCCTAGATATATCTTGTGTGATTGTAGGAATTTTTTTTGAAATACCGCGTTCCCCAACAGTGGCATCAGAGCCAGGTCTATGCATAGATGTTATATGCACGAGTAGAACACAAAGGAGTTGTGGGCGTGGGTATATACATATTGCTTGCCGTCACTAGTTGTTTCTTGATTCGGCGGTATTGTTGGATGAAGCGGCCCGGACCGACATTACATGACCGCGTTCATGAGGCTGATTCTACTGACGTGCTTTGCACATAGGTGGCCGGCGGGTGTCAGTTTCTCCAACTTTAGTTGAATCGGATTCAATGAACGGGGTTCTTTCTGAAGATCAAAAAGCAATCACTATACCGCGTTGTGGTTTTTGATGCGTAGGTAAGAACGGTTCTTGCTAAAGCCCGTAGCAGCCACGTAAAACTTGCAACAACAAAGTAGAGGACGTCTAACTTGTTTTTGCAGGGCATGTTGTGATGTGATATGGTCAAGGCGTGATTATATAAATTGTTGTATGAGATGATCATGTTTTGTAACATAGTTATCGGCAACTGGCAGGAGCCATATGGTTGTTGCTTTATTGTATGAAACACAATCGCCACGTAATTGCTTTACTTTATCACTAAGCGGTAGCGATAGTCGTGGAAGCAATAGTTGGCGAGACGACAACAATGCTACAATGGGGATCAAGGTGTCAAGCCGGTGACGATGGTGATCATGGCAGTGCTTTGGAGATGGAGATCAAAGGCACAAGATGATGATGGCCATATCATATCACTTATATTGATTACATGTGAAGCTTATCCTTTATGCATCTTATTTTGCTTAGTACGGCGGTAGCTTTATAAGATGATCTCTCACTAAATTTCAAGGTACAAGTGTTCTCCCTGAGTATGCACCATTGCTACAGTTCGTCGTGCCGAGACACCACGTGATGATCGGGTGTGATAAGATCAACATTCACATACAATGGGTGCAAGCCAGTTTTGCATGTGCAAAATACTCGGGTTAAACTTGATGAGCCTAGCATATGCAGATATGGCCTCAGAACACTGAGATCGAAAGGTCGAGCGTGAATCATATAGTAGATATGATTAACATAGTGATGTTCACCATTGAAAACTACTCCATCTCACGTGATGATCGGACATGGTTTAGTTGATATGGATCACGTGATCACTTAGATGATTAGAGGAATGTCTATCTAAGTGGGAGTTCTTAAGTAATATGATTAATTGAACTTTAATTTATCATGAACTTAGCACCTGATAGTATTTTGCATGTCTATGTTATTGTAGATAAATGACCTGTGTTGTTGTTCCGCTGAATTTTAATGGGTTCCTAGAGAAAGCTAAGTTGAAAGAGGATGGTAGAAACTACACGGACTGGGTTTGTAACTTGAGGATTATCCTCATTGCTGCAGAGAAGAGTTACGTCCTGGAAGCACTGCTGGGTGCCAAACCCGCTGCAGGAGCAACTCCAGATGTTATGAACACCTAGCAGAGCAAAGCTGATGACTACTCGATAGTTCAGTGTTCAATGCTTTACAGCTTAGAACGGGGACTTCAACGACATTTTGAACGTCATGGAGCATATGAGATGTTCCAGGAGTTGAAGTTAATATTTCAAGCAAATGCCCGGATTGAGAGATACGAAGTCTCCAATAAGTTCTACAGCTGCAAAATGGAGGAGAACAGTTCTGTCAGTGAGCACATACTCAGAATGTCTGGGTACCACAATCACTTGACTTAGCTGGGTGTTAATCTTTCGGTTGATAGTGTCATTGACAGAGTTCTTCAATCATTGCCACCAAGCTACAAAAGCTTCGTGATGAACTATAATATGCAAGGGATGGATAAGACAATTCTCAAGCTCTTCACAATGCTAAAGGCTGTGGAGATAGAAATCAAGATGAAGCATCAAGTGTTGATGGTCAACAAGACCACCAGTTTGAAGAAGAAGGGCAAAGGGAAGAAGGGGAACTTCAATAAGAACGACAAGGAAGTTGCTGCTCAAGTGAAGAATCCCAAGTCTGGACCTAAGCCTGAGACTGAGTGCTTCTACTTCAAAGGGACCGGTCACTGGAAGCGGAACTGCCCCAAGTATTTGGCGGATAAGAAGGATGGAAAAGTGAAAGGTATATTTGATATACATGTTATTGATGTGTACCTTACTAATGCTCACAGTAGCGCCTGGGTATTTGATACTAGTTTTTTGCTAATATTTGCAACTCGAAACAGGGGTTACGGATTAAGCGAAGATTGGCTAAGGACGAGGTGACGATGCACGTGGGAAATGGTTCCAAAGTTGATGTGATCGCCGTCGGCACACTACCTCTACATCTACCTTCGGGATTAGTTTTAGACCTGAATAATTGTTATTTGGTGCCAGCGTTAAGCATGAACATTATATCCGGATCTTGTTTGATGCGAGACGATTATTCATTTAAATCAGAGAATAATGGTTGTTCTATTTATATGAGTAATATCTGTTATGGTCATGCACCCTTGATGAGTGGTCTACTTTTACTAAATCTTGATAGTAGTGATACACATATTCATAGTATTGAAGCCAAAAATATAAGTTTAATAATGATAGTGCAACTTATTTGTGGCACTACCGTTTAGGTCATATTGGTGTTGATGCGGAGCATCCCACATTCATCCCCATGTACACTCCAACTACTCTCCAAGACCCAAGAGAACATAAGATGAGACCTCAACTAGGCACCATTGGACACAAGATGAACTCGCTCCTCTTCGAACCATCACTTTCCATACGTAAGACATGGCTACTACCTCAAACATGTGTGCTATGCATGACCAGGAACCAAGAGGAAGACCATGGACAAGAAGGCGAGGACACCAAGCACGAGGAACAAGAAGAAGTGCCACGGAAGAAGCTCCAGCCACCGGATGACCGATCGAGACCGGACGTCCGACGCCTGAAGACCCACCGGACGACCGGCCTAGACCGGACGACCAGCGACCCCGCACCCGAGCCAAAATGAGCGGATGTCCGACAAGTCCCGGACATCCGACACACTCCAGCGTCCGGACGTTCGACCGCCCCCGGAAATCCGGCGCCACCTCATCCGAGCCAAAACGCCGGACGTCCGACAAGCACCAGACGACCGGACCCTCGCGAGCCACCGGACGTCCGGTACCTGTCGGACGACCGGCCCCTGGCTGTGTCCAGTGTTACGGGCTGAAGCCCATGTACCCCTCACTTACCCCTTTGTGTCCCTAGACTATATATACTCCTCCACCACCTCCTAGTTAGGGTTAGAATTGGTTTAGCTCATTTGAGAGATAGAGCATTGCTCATCCACATCGGATCTACTCCTCGAGAGGTCTATTTATAGTCTTAGTGCAAAAGAGGAGGGCGAAGGGGTACATGGGTTGCAGCCCAACACGAAACAACACACAGGCGTCGGACGTCCGGTAGTCACCGGTCGTCCGGAGGCTCGCGAGGGTCCGGACGTTCGGTGCCTATCGGACGTCCGTAGATTCGGCTCGGGTGGACTTCGGTCGAACGTCCGGACAGGGTCGGACGTCCGGGTCCTGGAGGTCGTCGGTCGTCCGTAGCGCTTCGGAAGTCTGTAGTTTTGGCTCGGGTGTGGAAGCGTCGGTCGTCCGGAGGGAGCCGGACGTCCGGAGCCTGGAGGTCGTCGGACGTCCGGGGTCTGTCGGTCGTCCGGGGCCTGGGGACTTCGAGCAGTTCTTCTTCTTGTCCCGTGAACTTGGCGTCCTCACCGTCTTGTCCATTGAGTGTAGTTGGTTTGTGGCTTTCCTCCAAGTACCTGACCACACATAGGGTTTCCATTTGAGGTAGTAGCCAATTCTCATGCATGGAAAGTGGAAGTTCGGAGAGGAGTGAGTTCACCTTATCTTTGATAGCCTTGGCTCAGGCTCTTGTCATTGGTCCAAGTGGTGGCGTTGGAGGTGTAGATGCGTCCACGGGGATGATCGTGGGATGCTCCGCATCATCTCCCATCCCTTGGGGAAGATTCTTCCTCGGATCAAATTCTTCATCACCATGGTACGGGGGTAGATCTTTGACGTTGAAGATGTCGCTCACGTCGTAGTTGTCGCGCAGGAGGTCGATCTTGAAGGCGTATTCGGCGATCGGTAGGCATGGTTGCAAGATTTATCTACAAAATAGATGTGTAATATGTGAAGTATCGTCTATCTTGTGGCAAGATATGAAATGAGCCTAGGTGGAGAATCGGTTCACAACAACAAACACAAAATCCTTTCCATTCCTATTTCTAGGCAACCCAAGCACAAAATCCATATGAAAATCCTCGCATGGGTGATATGCAATTTGAAGTGGCAATGAATGTCCATGAGATTGAGCTTTGTACTTAGCTTCACGAGATGTAGGGTATTGGTTGTTGAAGCGGTTGACTTCGTGAAGCATCGAGTGCCAAGAATAGTGCTTGGAGATCGTAGAAAGTGTCTTGTCGTGTCCAAGGTGGATGAGTAGTTGATCTTGCCATTGGATCTCTTTAGGTTCCTCGGGGTTGACGTGGTAGGGAACCTTGTTAGGAAGGGGCGCTCCGGGGATGATGTCGAGTCGATGCTTAATGCCTTGTAGTGGAGGCAGTCCCGGAGGTAGCTTGTTAGGGAAAACATCGTGAAATTCCTGCAAAAGAGAAGACAACACTAGAGGAAGAGTGTGATGGGTGTTAGCTTTTGGTGCCTCGTCGTTGCATGAAAGGTCATAGTGCCTAAGACTAGATGGGTTCCCACACACTTCTCTCATCTCGCGGGTGGTGGCAAATAGAACGAAGTACTTCTTGTCGCTCATCGTGGAGTCGCTCAATTTGGGCTTGTGGCGCTCACTTTCTTTTTGGTGGTTCACTCTCTCACTATTTTCTCCATGATGGGTGGCTTGCTTGTCGGCGATCACTTGGCTTGGTGACATGGGGCGAAGTATGTACTCCTTTCCCTTCATCTTGAAGATGTAGTGGTTCGTTTGTCCGTTGTGAATGACTCCTCTATCAAATTTCCATGGACGTCCAAGGAGAAGATGTCAAACGGTCATTGGAACGACGTCGCACTCCAAAGTGTCTTCGTAGGCACCAATGTTGAAGGAGACTTGTACTCGATTCTCAACTTGGATAGTTCCGGAGTCGCTAAGCCATTGAACTTTGTAGGGATGTGGGTACTTCGTCTTGGGCAATTGGAGCTTGGAGCAAAGTTCTTCACTTGCGAGGTTATGACAACTGCCTCCATCGATGATGACCTTGACGGATCTTCCAGTGATGCCGACCTTTGTATGAAATATGTGGCATCTTTGGTCTTCTTCTTGTTGATGATGATGAAGAGTCAAGACCTTGGAGACAACGAGAGAGGGACTTGAATCTTCATCACAAAAGACTTGATCTTCTTCTTCTTCCGTCACGCGCCGGTGCCTTGCCACTTGCTCAAGGGCTTTCATCTCATCATTGTTCGCTTGTTGGGACACTCGGATGACTTGTGTCCTTGGCCGCCGCATGTGAAGCATTTGAAGGAACTCGTCTTGACGGTCTCATCGGTTGGGGTAGATGATGATGAAGCTCTCGGCTTGAAGTTGCTTGTAGTAGGATGTTGACTTGGGGTGGTCGAAGATGTTGGAGTCATTGAAGCTTGATTGTTGGAGAAGCCGTCGGACTTGGATGAGAACTTTGCATACTTGAAATCATCTTGCACTTGGTGTTCCGCTTTGGTAGCTTGATGCACTAGCTCGATGAGGTTCGAGTATGGTTGGAAGTCGGCGATCTTCTTGATAGGATGGTTGAGTCCATTCAAGAAACGTGCCATTGTTTGCTCATCGTCTTCCGTGACATTGGCTCTTATCATGGCAATCTCCATCTCCTTGTAGTATTCTTCAACGCTCTTGGTTCCTTGCTTGAGTAGTTGGAGTTTCTTAAAGAGGTCGCGGTTGTAGTAGGTAGGCACAAAGCATGCTCTCATGACATCCTTCATTTGCGCCCAAGTAGTGATGGGTGGTTCACCTCTTGCCTCTCGGCGCTCTATGACTTGTTCCCACCAAATGAGGACATAGTCTTAAAACTCAAGTGATTCCATCACGATCTTCTTCTCTTCTTCATAGTTGTGCAAACGGAAGATCTTGTCAACCTTCAATGCCCATGATAGGTACTCTTCGGGGTCGTTGCTTCCATTGAACTTGGGCATGGTGAACTTTAGCTTCCCGTAGTGTTGCTCTTCATTGTGTTGGGGTCGAGGGTGATGACGCCCATGTTGTTGATGATTGTCAAGCTCGTGTTGCTCTTGGTGAGGAGGGTTGTCAACCTCATGTTGCTCTTGTCATGGAGGATTTCCATTGTCTTCATGCTCTTGATGAACTTGATGTTCTTGGCGAGCTTGTGGAGGAGCTTGTCGAGCTCGAGGAGGAACTTGACGATGCACGCGAACTTGATAAATCCTCTCGCGAACTTCTTCGCGAAGTGCTTATGCATGTTCATGAGCTTGTCGGCCTCGGTTGGCTATCACTCGACTTGAATCTCGGAGGGCTTGTTGCTCCGCAAGTGCTTGAGCTTCACGGAGTTGTTGTTCTTGGCGTTGGCTTAGGTATCTTGTGCATTTTGGTGTAGACGCGCTCGCTCTTCCTCTTCATGTTGGCGTTGTCGTTGCCGTTCTCGTGCTAATGCAAAAGCCTCTTGAGTTTGATGTTGTCGGCGCTCTTGAGAATCGGTGTCGCGTAGGGGATTGAGGATTGGTTGACGATCATTGCGCGCGGCACGGGGTAGAGTGTTCGATGTCGAAGTACTTGAGCCGGAGAGGGTGAAGTCGGAGTGTCGACTTGAGTGGGTTCTTCTTGGTGAAGACGAAGTGGAAGAAGAGCGGTTGAGCAACAAAGCGCGAATCTCGTCCATCCTTGGGTCATTCTCTTGCTTGTGATAGTCGAGCTTGTGGTCTAAGTAGTCCCTTGTACGTTGCTCGGAGAGTCGCAAGTCGGCGGTGAGGTTGTCGATGCGTTCACTCATTGCTTGTTGCTCTTGATGCAAAGCACGTTGTGCACCAAAGAGGTGACTCTTGGTGATGTAGGAGTTCATGTTGTCGTCTTGCTCCATGAAGAGTGGGTTGGTAGAAGTACTTGGCCTATCCATCATTCCAAGACAAATGTGAGTGGTAGAAAGAGAAGAACGAATACCAAATGTACCTTGACCAAAGTTGAAAGTGGATCGATGATCACTCCAATGTAGGACAAGGAAATAACACAACTGGTACTAGCTCTTGTCGGTTTCTCACACCTACACAGGTAAAAGATTATGGTGGAGCTTGGTTAGGATGGTGGCACAAAATTTGATGCAATTGTAAGTGATCTTCAATAATGTTGGAAAAGATTCGCAGGATGGAATGTAACAAGTAGACCAAGCATATAAGGTACACGGAAATACACACGCAAAAAGATAAGTGGGGTTGGGCAACCAAGGATGAGCCAAAATGTGGAATCCATGAAAATGCTCTTGTTGTACAACACTAGAGAGACGCTAGCACCATTGCACAATAGGTGGATACAAGAACTTGTGCAGAACCTACTTAGCAAAAATGCAACGACTTCTATCCCAAGTATGCTCTATGCAAGGTGTTTCGATGATATGATCCAAGATGATAAAGTATGACAATCTTAATATTGTATCATGCTATGGTTCTTGCTTAAAAGCTCTTTGCTTATCTTTCCTCTTTGCTTAAAAGCTTGTTTTGCTCTTTGATGTTAGAGCTCTTTTCTTATGCGATGCTTGACGAACCAAGATAGCAATGGTGTATGCGATGACAACTTTGTGACACAAGAGATGATACCAATATATGCAACAATGATGTATGTATGCTATGGGAAGTATGATCACTAATGTGCACAAGTCTCGTTGCCGGCAATACTCAATGGCTAGTCTCGATGGGCAAGCAACGCAAAAGAGTAAAGCTATGATGGCTATCAATGTAATGGCAAGAGTGATATTTCCATTACCAAGACGAGGCTACCGGTCTTGCTTCCGGTATGGTGCCAAAATGGTGGCACGAATACCAAGGTGTAGTTGAAGTGGTCGTTGTTGATGACGCGTCCGTGGCAAAGACGAGCGGCGGTGATGTTGATGTCGAATTGTACCTAGATAGCCAAAACACAAAAGGATACGGAACCGCAACTCAAATTCTCAAAGCTCGAAGTGGCAACACGTGTCGGAGTGCGAAACGCTCCAAATGGTGGTGGTATGCGGAAGTGGTGTATTGGTGGTGGGAGTGCGTATGCGGAAATGTGGGGCGGTGGTGGTGACTATACTGAAAAAAATTCAGTTCCGTCAGGGTCAGTCGGACGTCCGGGCTGGGCCGGTCGTCGGATGTCCGGGTTGGGTCGGACATCCGGTGCCTGGGCGAAAATCGGGCACGAGATGAACAGCTAGGGTTCGAGGTGGAGATGGCGAAAATGTTCAAATCTGGAGGATTTTGTGGATGGAAAGTGTGGGGAAAGGGGGAAAAGGCTAGATCCACTCAAAACAAAGCAAATCCACAGATCCAAACCAACAAAATCTGAACACACTAACAAATCACAAAAAAATTGGGGCTATTTTTTGGGGAATTTTTGAATTAGGACGAAAAACAACAAAACAAGGCTAGCAACACAACGGGGAGGCTCCGAAATCGTGATCAACCTGGCTCTAGATACCAAGATGATGTAGGGTAGGAACCCTATCGCCCGATCTTTCACGAAAGGAGCAGAATCCCGAGAAGAACACAAAGAACACAAAGGGGAAACACAAGAGGAACACTCAACCTAACAAGAGCAAGTCACACATGTGATAGATCCTCGAGTACATAAGGAAAGATACACGATCCACAGACAACTAAGGACGATACAAGGGTAGTCGGTCTTCTCCGTGAGGAGGTCTTGAGTTCTTCCCTAAAAGGGGTCTTGAATCTGCTTGGGGGATCTTCTCCGGTGGAGGTTCGAATCTCCTGGAGAAGGTAACCAAGTGGATGAGCAAAGCTCTCACACAAACATGAGCTAATCCTTTGCTAACCCTAGAAAGGAGGAGGGAGAGGTCTATTTATAGTCTTAGTGCAAAAGAGGAGGGCGAAGGGGTACATGGGCTGCGGCCCAACACGAAACAGCACACACGCGTCGGACGTCCGGTAGTCACCAGTCGTCCGGAGGCTCACAAGGGTCCGGACGTCCAGTGCATGTCGGACGTTCGTAGATTCGGCTCGGGTGAGCAATGAAAGTGATGATGTGCCATCTTCGGCCTTCATCCACGGCTACAACCACAACATGATGGAGCATGGAGACATTTGCACCAACATCTCTCCGACACCCACATGTGACGAGATGCCCCAATTGCCATGTGAGGAGAGCCACCCCACCATGAGTGATATGAGTGACTCCACCATATGTGACATTGAGTGCATTTCCTATGAGAGGATGAGTGTGACCACCACTAGCCCCACACTTGAGAGCATGCCACACATCCTATGTGAGGTTGAGAGCCATTTGAGTGACTCCACCAACCATATGTGTGAGAGCATCATACCGGGAGTGAGTGAGCCACAACACTTAGTGAATGAGGTAGTTGACACGGCACGTGAGGCCACTATGCTTTCTAATAACTTAACCTCTACTCCGAGTGTGTTTTCTTTGGTGCTAGGTCTCCTACATGATGACACGCCTATCCTCGACGAGTCCATACCTCCAATGGAGACAACGATGGCCATGGTGGAAGAAGATGCACCCCCACACGGTTCCATCAAGATGAAGATGACCATGACTTGGTCTTCGACACCTCACCTACAACACATGAGCGATGCTCCAAAGGTAACATAGGTGATGGTGCTTCTCTTGTCCCACTAGTGGACTATTTCACCAAGGATTGCTTACATGATGTTGATCCACCTATTCCCACGCTTCATGCTTGATAGAGGCGAAGGTGTCCCAATGTTTTGATGAGATAGATATCGTTTTCTGTGGGAGTCGACTTTGACGATCCGACTATGAATGTGCGAAGACGTCGCGCCTTAGCAATCGCTAAACCAACTTCGGAGGGTTATTGACCACGCCGGAGCATGATCAACCTGACTACAAGGGTCTATTTCCTGCGAGCAAACAAAGAACAAGCAAGAAAACTGAGATTGCAATCTGGATATTGCGAATAAAATAGGAAAGCTTTACTAATGAAGGTGGGGTTCTGTGACGTCTTGGTCTGGTCGTTGGACACAAACGAAGTACGTGAAGTTGCAACTATGGCAAACTTTTAATCTAAACAAAACCCAATGTCTAAACGATGCCCTAAGGGCTGTATATATGGAGGAAGAGAGGGGGGGGGGATTTTGTGGCCCTTGGAGGAGGGGTCCGAAACCAACCCTAACTCTTGTTTCCCCACACATATGGACTCAAAAAATATCCTATACTTAAGTATTTCGAAAATACACGGGCCTGGCCCAATAATAAGGTGACGCAACACCTAGAATAGCCTCTGGACGAAATTTATGAAGTGGCATCTTGTATATTTCGTCCAAGGCTTCATGCACTCCTTACGTGTGACTTCAAAGTCCTGAAATCATCACTTGTAACTCCGTTCTTGACCCCCCTTGCGCATGCCATCATCTCCATGCTTGAACTTGCTCCAATGTTCATCTTTCTTGTCCAAGCGAGGCCCTTCATTTGTAAGCAAAACAAATGTATCCAATTTAGGCAGCATCATATTCTCATGAACATTAGAATCGTTACCAAGAAACGAAAGTACCTGATAATTCAATTGGTGTGCGCGAGCTCTATTAATTTGTCCAGTATGTATAGCAGTAGGGGTTGTGGGTGTAACAATGGTATTGATGTCCTCATCATCCTCCCCTTCTTGAAATGAAGTCGTCCTCGACAAAAGTTCATCATCCTCACCCAAATAAGCACTACAAAAAAATACACTTCCGTGATGATACGTGTTTGTCACAGTAGGTTGCTTTTTTGTCATGCATGTACATCCATGACAAATTTATGACAGAATCAAGATAGTCATACCTGTGATGTCGTAGAAGTGTTCCATGACATTACCAAAATTATCATCACGGAATTGTCCACTTCCATGACGATAAATCGCGCATCACAGAAGTGCTTTCGTGAAGGGTGACCGACACGTGGCATCCACCATAATGGAACGCCGTTAAGCTATCGGGCCGGGTTTTGGATCCGATAACCCGTTTACAGCCCCGACCAATGGGGATTTTCCACGTGTAAAATCATCATTGGCTAGAGGAAACACGTGTCAGCTCGTCAGTGGGTCAGATAGGCGCCTATGATATGTCGACACGTGGCACGGCCCAACAGTGGCCCATTTAGCTTACAAAGCCGGCCCGTTGACTTGGTCAAAAGTTAACGGGCTGGCCCATGAAAAGCCTGTTAACGGTCTCTTTGCAAATAGCCCATTTTACGGCCCGTTAACTCATGGCCCATTAGGCCCTAAAGGAAATCGGCCCAACAACGTCATGTGGGCCATCAAATATAATACCAGCCCATTTCACTTTCGGCCCATGTATGGCCCACGACGTCTTTCGACCCATATGAGGCCTTCGTATCTTTAGGCCCATTACAGGCCCACGGTGACTCTAGCCCATAATGAATAGTAATTTTCTTTATACCCGTTAACGGCCCGTGATTTACATGGGCCGTTTCCAGCCCGTGTTAGCTTTCGGCCTATTGACGGCCCATACGTTCTTGGGCTCCTTTTCGGCCCTCGATTACTTCCGGCCCGTTACTGGCCTGTTCCCCTAATGGGCCAAATTCGGCCCATGGCAAGAGTCAGCCCGTCACTGGCCTGTTCCACTAATGGGCCAAATTCGGCCCATGATAAGAGTCGGCCCGTTACTGGCCTGTTACCCTAATGGGCCAAATTTGCCCATGGCAAGAGTCGGCCCGTTTCTGGCCTGTTAACCCGTTGCGCCGTTTCTGGCCCGTCCTATATTCTGGCCCATTAACGACCCGTTATACCTGTAACAGAATTAAGCCTTTGCTGTCCTACGGCCTATTAACGGCCTGTTACCATGCTGGGCCGATACCAATTACGCCCGATTATGGCCCATGTAGACCCATTTATCCGACGGCCCGAGGCCCACCGATTACAGGCCCATTTATCGACGGCCCATAGGAGACCCATGGATCCTACGACCCGTATATGGCCCATGGTAGTTACGACCACTAGCAAACCAGGGAAGAAGAAGACTAGGAAATAAATAAGGCCGAAACTAACGCTAGGCTATTAAGGTGATTGCACAGATTACATCCACTCGACATCAAAGATCGCCACCAGTGCAAATATAGGGAACACCCTACACTATACAAAAATGGCTTGCTATTTTCTTCAGGCGGTGGCTGCATGTTAAGAATAAATTTTGTATCGCACCAAAACAAATTACAACTATATAACAAAGGAAGGTTGGCATAAAACTTAACAGTCTAGCAGATAAATGCACCACCAGAAGTTCAGAAGCTCAGTTCATTTGACCTGACTGTTACGTTTTCATGCTGTATTGTCCGATGGAGCACCATAACCCTCGCCTTCATTTCCCCTAGGCTCCTGAACAACATAGCAAATGTCTGATAGTCTAGTTTAAAAACCATGCATATCTTGACGACATTGAGCAATGTTTCTCCTTGTTTCACAAAGGGTCTCTGTTAGGGAATGGACTTGTGTCTGGAGCGCAGATACAACATTGCTTTGAGCTTGCATATCTTGATCATGAGGCAGTTTGGACGATATTGCCTTAACAACCAACCCAGTATTACGAAGAAATGTGCTTTTAGCACTGTTAGTGGACATGTACTGACCCACTACAGGAAGAGCTGACATTGCGGTTATAGTTTCCTCGCCACCTTCAGAAGGTGGCGGTTCCACCATTTTTTCCATAGCTCACTGAAAAGTTGAGGTTTTACATTAGTAGTACCAGAACAGAAGATATTAAGGAGGCAGCAAAACCAAACAAAATAGCTTTGGTCTATATACAGAACTTATTGTGGTGAACCCATGTAAAATATTAGTTGTATTTTATTGCAAAGTACATAATAAAACCAGGTTCCAAACATATGACCATGTACCATCGCTAATGTATTGTCTATTTCTTCACATTGTAATGAGGGCTAAGGATAAAGAGACGAAGTTTATGATACGGTAAGCATAGTATGACGTCATTCATATCACAAAACAACTGAGAACAGACAAACATGCAATTGTAAAATTGTGTGGGCAAGTCCACCATGGAACTAGATTACGGGTCAAGATCAAAGGAACATCACTCCTCTCTTTTAAACCTTGTAAGGTGCAATGATACACTAAGACAATTGTGTATAAAATTGAAAAGAGTAATAGACATTGGTTGCAAACCATGCAGTTCAAGGCACAAGTCAGAGTAAGTAGTAGTTAAAAGGCATGAGGATTAAGGACTTACAACATCGGCTTTGACTGGTGTAGTCATGCCCTTCTTCCTGCTGGTGTGACACTCCTTGAAGATTTCCATAGAATTTGGTTCAGGTACTTTTTGGTCCTTGCGGGCTTTCCTCTGCATTTGGAACACGTCAATATAGATCTGATAATATGGTATAGCGAAAAGAGTGAAACAACACCTAATTACAAGAGCCTCGCAGTGTGCAATATAGCTACGAGATCCTGTCGTCTATTGGAATTTCACTTTCGTACGGTTGGCCTTGTTCTTTGAACAGTTCACCTACAAGAAGATAGATTTGTGTGGCACATGCGTAAATAGGACTTCAACATGTGATCTGATGACATATATATCATGTACCTGATACTTCGGATTGGACCAGTGTTTAATGAGGCCTCTCCAGTCTTCATCAGATATATTTTCCATTGGAGATGTTTGGGAAAGTTCATTGTTAGCCTTGCCTTCAAAGTGAGTTTTCCTCAAGTTATACTGATACTGTCGCACGACAGACTTGAAAACATGGGTGCAAGCTTGTCTGGTTGCATCATCTTGGCTATCCAACTTGAACCTCATCTGTTGAAAATTATGGGAGTCTCATTATCAGCAACCTAGAAAGTATTGGACAAAGCAAGATGATATTACTAGTTTCCATACATAACCATACTTACAGATAAATGGTCGAGGAAGATGTTGAACTGGGTTTCGTCTTTGTCATTCCTGTACTGAACCCATGTTGGGAGGATACGTACATGACACCTAACAGCAACCGCTGCCTCTGATACTAACTTGGCTAACTCTGTAGCATCACGTGGCCTTTTTAAACCTACCTCAAAACGGATCTCCATTCTTCCTCCTCTAGATTTAGTTAACCTATCGAGCATTATCCCTGATGTTTGTTTCCTCTTGCGCCTAGGTGCTAGTCCAGCAACAAACATAGGAAGTGTTAGTGTACATCAAACTGTGAGACTACATATAAAGAAGCATGCAACTGTAACTTGACTCCAGCAACTACCTTCTTGCTGTTGAAGCTCACAAGGTTCATATGATATTGCCAACTCGTCTTGTGTCAAGAGTTCTTGGGAAGTAGTGTTAGGTGGCAAGGGAGCTTGGGAACGTGCTGCTAGCTTAGTTGATGCACGAGTACGTCGTGCAGTTGGTAGTACTGTGGTAGGTGTTACAAGAACTAGGGATGTCTCTGCTTGTTTGGTGGCAGCTATTTGTTTCTGTTTGTCTTTTTTTGCAACTCGTGTAGCATGGGATGCCGTGTTTGTAGAATTTTCTGCTGGACTTTGACCTTCTATTGCACCATCAGTACTAGCAGAATCTGCAGGATTCATCCGCTTCTCATTCACTGCCATTCTGTGTTTCTTCCTCTTTCTTTATGCCATGTTAAGTCAAGCCGACAAGAAAAACGAATAACAATTTAGTTCTTCAGAACAAATTGATGCGTGATGCAGACGAACTGAACTTTGATGTTAGACAACCACATGATAGGAGGATGTAATATGTATGAAAAACAGGACAGAAGAGATAACCAGAACTATGATGTGTAAACTAGGAAGAAAACATTTCACCAAATTAGAAGCAATGCAATGGAAGGTAGACACCATATGAAAGATGCTACAAATATCGCTCTGCCAAGTTAACAGTGTCTCATCATAAATGGCGTTTAAACAAATGTGAAGCAGTACAAGAAATAAATCATATGCAAGATGCAAACAACATCACACTACCATGTTAGAGGTCTCTCATCATTAGTGCCATTGCATATTCACAGCTTATGATGTGTAAACTAAGGAGAACGAATTTTAACAAATTAGAAGCAATGAAAGCTAGACACCATATGAAAGATGCAACAAATATCACTCTACCAAGTTAAAACTGTCTCATCATAAGTGCCATTTCAACAAATTAGTAATACAAGCTAGAAAAGAATGTGAGATGTAACCTATATCACACTCCAAAGTCAAACGTGTCTTATGATAAGTGATTGTTGTAGGTTACACAACAGTAGTAATTTGATGTAAGAACATGGTGTGATAGACAGATATTGTATGTTCTAGAAACAGGTACACGTGTCTTATTCAAGTATAATGTGTAAAGTAAGCAGATGGAATTCAACAAAATTAGAAGCAATACAAGCTAGACATCACACATAACATGCAACCACATATAACAGTGCCAAGTTAGAGGGAGCACCGGTGATGCTGCACTAGGGGAGACGTGCTCATCATAAACACATCTTTGTTGAGTGTCTATGCATGTGTTGTCTTGGAAATCATCTTGGGGGTGTGGAGGAGTAGAAACTGTAGAGGCCCTCCGTTCAGAAGGAGCACCTTTATCCGCTGCCTTGCTAACTTCCTTCCGCTTTATTGATTTTGAATTGTCAAGTAAACCCGACAAGAAAAAGCAATAAAATTCTCTCTTCAGAACTCATTCATGCATGATACTGACAAACACTACTTTGATGTAAGGCAAACACATGATACCAGGATGGAATATGTACGAAAAACAGGACGACATGGCATGTTCACAACTGTTTGTGTAAACTAAGCAGAAACCATTCCAGCAAATAAGAAGTAATGCAAGCTAGACACCACATGAAAGATGCAACCAATATGACTCTGCCAAGTTAAAAGCGTCCCATCATAAATGGAATTTCAACAAATTAGAAGCAGCGCATTCTATAAATTATATGAAAGATGCAACTAATATCGCACTCCATATACTAAAGGTGTCTCGTCATGTTGATTGATGCGGGATACAAAAAAACAATAGTTTTATGTAAGGACATGCTTAATAGACAGATGTACTATGTACTAAATACAAGAAGGCATGTCACATTAACAGGTATAATGTATAAGCTAAGCAGACTAGCACATGCAGTTTAACCAGATTGGAAGAATTACAATCTAGACACCATATGCAACATGCAACCACATATCACACTGCCAAGTTAGAGCAAGCACATGCGATGCTAGTGTAGGGAAAATGATGTAATCAACTACAGAGCTACGTTCACTATCTTCATCTAGCATTTCTGTTTCTTGAGAATCATGTCGGGAGGCTGACGCTGCATTCTTTAAATGAGGAGTAGTCCCCTTTCCTGCTTGCCTCGTCATTAGTGATTGATGAGGGATACACAAGAACATTAGTTTGATGTAAGAACATGGTTAATACATAGATGTACTAGCATGTACCAAAAACAAAAAGGCATGTCATATTCAAAGGTATAATGTGTAAGCTAAGCAGATGCAATTTAACCAAATTGGAAGCAATACAAGCTAGACATCCGGCTGGAGTGGTGAGCATGATCATCTAGGACCTGAGAGCCTGGTGGAAGGCGGGCTGCTTCGCCACCATCGCAGCTTTTTAGTTGGCTTCCAGGTGATGCCTATCTTTGCTGGGCTTGTCACTGGCTCGACCAGTGCCCTGACTAGCTATTTGTCTTCTGGTGCTCACAGGATGGTGGTTCATGTAAAAAATATCTTTCCTTATCTTACCGACTTCGGCCTTTCAAATACAAGCTAGACACCATATGGAACATGCAACCACATATGACACCGCGAAGTTAAAGCAAGCACCTGGGATGGTGGTTCATTGCGAGCGAGGTCATCAACTCTAGAGCTACGTTCCCCATCTTCATCTGCTGACACTACACCCTTTTAAGCGTTGAAACATGTCTTGCCTAGCCGCACACCAAACTGGAGCGACTTCTCTCTTTTCTTTTTAGCTTCTCCCCTGGCAGCAGAGTCTGAAATAGCCTTGCATAAAAACACAACAGTGAGAGTAAGGGTGAAGTGTGTGCAGAACTAGTACACTGTAAAAGTAGCAGATAGCAGGTGGCTGAAAAATAAATGACAGGAGACATATGATAGCTCTACAACATTGCATGACAAACAAAATTAGATTCTACTCTATATGATTTTGTAATATATGAGCATAGGAAATGCAGGTACTCCTCCAGCACACCACCACATGTGGTCATATCTAAGATAACAGTCGACTGAAAATAAATAGGTCAGTCGATTTTTTTAATGAACCGTCCAATCTATAAGGAACGGGCAGATGGCCTTCGTCTACCTCCCGCCAGTCACTGTTGACGATCTTTCTCGAACCGCCAACGACAACCAGCCCAGACCCCTACCTCCGCCGCCCCGCCCTCCCATCGACCTCACACCACCGCCATGCTTGGCAGCGCCCCCAGGCCATCCCTTTAATCCCGGCCGACCTCCAGATCGGGCGCCAGTAGCTATAGGCCGCACACGCCCCTAGGATAAACACCAAGGCGCTGCTTCCCCGGCATAATAGGCGTACTAGCGCCTGTTACGCTGGGGAATGCTTCCGTTAATTGGGAATCAAGTGGCCAGAAATTGAAATTCAGGGAGGTGACGGACCTCTAGCTAAGGTGAAATAGTATATGAGGAGAGACCTTGTGCATCGCGAGTTACTAGGAACATCTAGTATCAAGAAGAAGCGGTCAACTAGTGTCTTCTGTGGGATGAATACCGTGCAAGCAGAGACGTAAGATCTGCACGAATAAGGGAAGAGGAGTACCTTTTTCGGTTGCCGGTGTGGTCACCTCCACAAGTCGCGCCAATTTTCTTTTTTTTACCGGGGAAACCGATGTTCTGGAGGGTGCAGGCTTGGATGAACCCATGGCCAAATTGTTGACTGTGTTGCCGTGGTCGTATGTCGGCGGAGGGGAAGCAGATCCGAGGCGGCAAAGGATGGCGCAGCAGGAACAACTTCGGTGCGGTGGAGGGTGGCGAAGTTGGAGCGGCAGCGGTGAGGCGCAGGACGGCGTGGTTGAACTGGCTCGGGTACGGACGGCTCGGCCTCGGCTTCAACTACTAGTCGTGGAGGGCGTTGCGGTTGAGGTTGCGGTGGACAACGACGTCGGGGTATCGGCTCCGGCATGATGGAGGAGGGCGGCGGTTGATGGGTGGGATGGGGTGGCGGACGGAGGACGTCGGGGTTTCGCGGCTGGTGGAGGGGTAGTTTTTGCGCCCACGGAGTACGAATGGGGAATCAGACGGGTGGGGGGACCATGTTTCGGTCTAGGACGCGCTTGTTTTTGGCTTTTTTGAACAGAAGATGGGACACGCTTGTTTGAAATTTGGGGAAAGTACAAACTTTGCCCCCTCTTAAATTCAGACCTACTGCAGGTCGGGGGTAGGATGGTAATCCCAGGTGTCCCAAATAGTGGGCGGGAGCGATTTCGGCCGCGCGCATGTGTGCATAGGCGGCCATTGTGTATGAATGTTTTTCGGATGCGGTTGCGTCGCGTCTAGATGAGGCTACAAACCTACCCCGGTTTAGACCTTTGGACGTCGGGTCGGTAGGTTTCACGGGTCGGAGTTATTATTATTTTTGAGGGGGAAGGGTCGGAGTTATTAGAAAAGTAATTTCCTTGTACTACCAAACATTGGTCTCACGCGATTTCGGCCGAGTAGAGGCTCTTTTGGCGTTTCGTTCGAAATTTTGAAACACAAGCATTCACGTTTAGAGTACTCTTGAACTATGAGGATTGACCTAAATATACAATGTTATATTTGACCTTGTATGTTTGAAAACCTCATTAAATTATCCGCTTCTTTTTGAAATTTTGACACTTGAAAATCCTATAACTATGATTATTTTGGAATGGAGGAGCTAAATTTGAATCTATTTTGTACACGACTACATATGCTATTATGTACAAAATCAGAGCAAAGATTGGTGCCCCCATAATTTAGGTATGGTTTACAAATGCCATGATATCAAATTCAAATAATTGAATGGACTTCATGTTGAATTTGATTTTTTTAAACCACCTTAAGTTGAATTCAAATGTATGCTAGTTCATAGGTAGTAGCTATTTATAATGTCCATTGTGTAACTTTCATATGTATAATGTGCTTTACACACACAACATGAACTATACTCACGTTTATATTCGATTGCTAAAGCGATGCATTGTCTGGAGTTCAAAATATTAACTATGTGGATCAATTATGTTGAATAATAACATAGACATGCTCAAATTTGATAGAATCTAGATGTCTGATGGATCAATGCCCGCTCCTTACGCGAATTGCAAATATCATGATCCCATCCTAATATTTGGATACAATTTATATCTTTAATCAATGTGTAGAGCAGTCCTTTACGTGTAGTTTCACTCTCCATCGGTGGTCTCTCACACATGCTCACACACTCTCTCCCGAGGTGTCTTTCTCGCACACATGCTCTAGATATAACCCTCCCTCCCTCTCGTAACCATTTACAACTGTTTTCACTAACCTTTATCACAAGCACTCTTCCTCTCGCAAACATACACACGCACAATCCTCATCGACCCTTTCTATATACATGGACCTGCCTACATG
This sequence comes from Triticum dicoccoides, assembly GCF_002162155.2. Taxonomy (NCBI): domain Eukaryota; kingdom Viridiplantae; phylum Streptophyta; class Magnoliopsida; order Poales; family Poaceae; genus Triticum; species Triticum dicoccoides. The sequence goes on from NC_041392.1 coordinate 353,317,802, forward strand.
TCTCATGTACGCACATTATCTTTATGCCTGTCTCTCATGCATTGTCTCACACCTCTCTTCCTAATCGACGAGTATGATTCTAGCAGAGCATTCTGTAGGATGCCCCTTAAAGTTAGGTTGGATGAATAGTAATATCAGAGATAAAGGGGTTACCTTAGTCCGAGAACCTAGGGTTACAAATCCTAGCCAGCTTTGTCAGTGGACACAGAGTCCTTCACAATTCTGCTATCTTTGTCTTGTACGACTAGTCATCCGTGGGTCTTCCTAAATGCGTCACGGGCCGACCAATGTGGCGCAGGATGGAACAGAACGAAGGGCCTCACCTCGACCCACCGGACCTCACGCGGTGACACACCCTCTGCCCCCACGTCTCATTATCTTCTCACACCCACACATACCAACACAAACACCACACACACAGAAAATTTCTCCTGGTGCCTCTATTCCCTCCCCCCTTGCATATACACACTCAAGGGAATGGAATCTCTTGTCGTGACGTCATATTCGTCTCTCTCTCTCTCTCTCTCTAGACCACTCTCATTTCTCGTGCTATCTCTCCCACGCCCCCCCGTTGGCCCCACTATCCATGCCTCTCTCGAATACGTAATACACACACATACCTCTCTAGGCCCGCCAAATGCATCAACTACACATTCACACATGTTACATCACGTACCCCATTGATCTAAAAAGCCCTCTCTTCACGTTTATTTCGCATACAACATTCCTTTTGAATAAAGTGTGGCCAAAAAATTATTTTAGAGTTTCTACATATATACAACATTACAAAGTTATATGGAGGAGTACGAACACTAATTTGCATTGCATGGTGCCCATAATGATATTTATTCCACACTGTGAATTTGTATATTTTTATACTATATACAAAGTTAGTCATAATAAAGAGAAACGAAGAGCATCTCTCTCTCCATCGCATACCCCCCTGTACGCCCCTTTCACATATGCACACAAACTGCATCCACGCAACACTCACACAAACACATGCACCCACACACGCACGCAACACTCACACGTACACACGCAACCACGCGCACACAACACTCACACGCACGCACGCAACACTCACACGCACACACGCACGCATGCATGCACACACCAGTACACCACACGACCAACACACACTCTCACGCTCAAGTGCTCAACTTACACGTGCATGCGCACACATCAGGCCCTGACGGACACATACACAATCAGGTGATTCCTGCGCACGGGTTGGAGCCTTGTCGCGCCTGCGTAAATTTGTGTTTATCTGACCTTTTTCCCATGCGAACTGACAGGTAGGACCCACAACGAACATGGTCAATTTAACTAGTCAACATGGCGCCACGCAGACTATTTGGTCGGTCAACAGAGTGCAATCCGATGCTGAGCTGTGAGCAAGTGACCGTATAATCACCGCAAAACGTATATAGTGACCGTAATCAGCTTATTCTGAAGTTTGGTGACTGTATTACTCTTTTCTCTCTGTAGGCCCTCCAAAACTACATCTCTACACGTTCTCGCATGTTACATCTAACAACTATGCAATACATCACTACTATTACACTCTAACACAATAAACCATATGTGTTTTTAGTTTTACTAGATATCATATTGTTACTTATAATTATTCAGTTTGCATACATTAAAATTGCCTTTGAAATGTATGGCCAGTATCATCTACCGCGCGGGAAAAATCCCGCCCTTTCCTGTTTAATCGGGTTTGTATCGATGGATCGTGCGAAACAGCAAAACTATAGTACTATGCAGTACAAGTGACAGTTCACTGGGCCGTCGTGTCGTCTACTCCTCTGTCGTAAGAGTGGAGTGCTCGCTTTCATAAATCTTCTAGTCCCTTTCGCCGACATGTGGGACATCAAGCTACCGGGTCCACGTGCCATACCGGAATACAGTGCAGAGCAGCCAAGGTGAAGCACCCCAGTCATGGCGCCGGCGTAGTAATGAGCAATGAGGCGTCAAATCACAAAGATGCACCTTTCCCGTAGTTAAGTTGGAGGGAGGAAGCAACCATCATTTCACTCGTTGCTGAATCCGCTTCTCCCTCATCTTCTTCAACTTAACCACGTGTTGCTTCTGCCATTGTTCTGTCTCATGTGGGATGCGGATCGGCTTGGTAAAGCACCGACACGTGGGACCGCATGTTAGCAAACCGCCAGGACAACGTCCTCCAAAAATAGGAAGCCTAATCCTAGACTTACAAAGGGCTACGTAGCTGCTACGTATACTTTCCATCTAATCTATATATGCCCCCCTGATTTTCAGGTGGGGTGGGCCTAATCCTCTCCTTTAATCCAATCAAATAGTCCCACATCACATCAGTTCATAACTTTACGTAAACCATTACGTGGATGTAGCATTGCTCAAATAAGAAACCTCCCCCGCCATCCGTGCGGCAAAATCACCTCCTTTTTACTAATCTCAATTCTATAATTTTTTAGATCAATATAATTGAGATTTGTATAGATAGCACACAGGAGCAAAACCAACTGGTACGGTTAAGGGCATCCACAATGTGTAGCCAAATGTGAAAATAGCTTTTGGCATCGTGGGAACCATTGTGGACGGTGTTGCCAAAGCCAAAAAGATGGAACCGAAGCTCCCTGATTGATTGATTGAAGGAATAGAAAAATGCAACGTCTCTCCTCTTTCTCCCATGCTTGGATGCATGTAGTACAATATAGAGCACAGAGTCTACTCCCCTGTCCCTTCTATCAGAAATCACAAAGAAGTGAGGTATCAAATCACAAAAGCACAGACGAAGCAACCATCATTTCACTCTTCGGTGACTCTGCTTCTCCATCGTCTTCTTCGAGAAGCCATCTCACTGCATTAATTACTCCTAGTAGTACTAGTAAAGGACTTCCTCGATGCAAATAAGGCGGTTGTCTCGGCTTGCAGGCGGCATTTGCGAACGACTTACCGTGGTCTCCCTCAATGGTGTTCTCCGTCGAACGCACTTCGCCAAACCACCAAAAAAATATCGACGTAACCACAATGGGGAAGGAAGTCAAATATAGTTACTACCTCCATTTTTTTTGTACACAAGGCCAGTATATCAAAATTACAATTTGCAAAGGGCCACTAACACTAATCGAGGCAAAATTGATGGGGTTAGCAACCAAGGACATTAATATCCCCTGCATGCATGCGGAAGTGAGAAGGTTGGTTTGCATGGCGCTACATTAATCAAGTGATGAGGAGTGAGATGGTTAGCTCTTTAGTCTTTGGAGAAAAAAATACGCATTAATTGACACGTGAAACGAGGATTTGTATCGATTAAATCCCGTGAAGGAAAACCCAGCCTTTCTTTTTTAACACTAGTACTCCTAGTACGCACGTACTTATCCTGTTTAGGTCTAGGCCTTGCATTGCCAAACTTCGCCACACATTTTTGCCAAGATTGCCTAAAGTTTTCAAAATGAGAAGGAGGTCCACTTGCGCATGGCTATCGCGGTCGCACCGCACCCTCACACGGTCGCTCCTGCACGCCGCGGTCGTACCGCACCCTCACACAGTTGCTCCTACACGCCGCAAACCCAACCAAGGGAACTCACCCTCACTTACACGTGTTGTCGCATGTGAACACACCAAACTCATCCATCCTATCACTGACACATAATTTTAGTTTCATAGAGTATGTTTATCCAACCGCATGTTGGGGAGTATCCGTATGGCCCGTGCGGTGGTCTGTTGGGGAAGAAGAAGAGGTGAGGAAGAAGGAAAGAAGGGTTAGGAGACGTAGGATATTCATCCAACCGCCTGAAATGGTAGACTGACCCTAGTCAGGCGACTTGCATAACAAATATATGTTTTTACACAGCAAAAGATCCATAAAAACAACAACATAAAGAAAAACTATCACTGCTCGCGGAAAGAGACGACCTCGTCGTCTTTGGTTGCCGACGCGAACCAGCCGTTGCTGCCGACGTGTGTCGCCGCATCGTGGTTGTCCTCGGCCTCCAGCTACTCGTTCAAGCGGAGCATGCGGGCGCTCTACACGAACGAGAGCACAACCCGGTTCAAGTCGAGGACGTCCGGTTCCGCCTGCAGGAGGGCCTCGATGGCAGCGGCATCCGCGCGCTCCGCGTCGAGTCGAGCCTCCGCTGCCCGGTTCAAGTCCAGGACGTCCGGTTCCGCCTGGAGGAGGGCGTCGATGAGAGCGGCATCCGCGCGCTCTGCGTCGAGTCGAGCCTCTGCCGCCCGGTTCAAGTCCAGGACGCCCGGTTCCGCCTATAGGAGGGCCTCGATGGCAGCGGCATCCGCACGCTCCGCCTCAAGTTGAGCCTTCGCCGCCCAGTTCACATCCACAACATCCGCTTCCACCTGTAGGAGAGCCTCGATGGCAGCAGCATGCGCGCGCTCCATGTCGAGTTGAGCCTCTGCCTCCTGGTCCTCCTTTAGTATCGCCATGTTGAACCGCTGGTCCGCCTGCACCATGGGGGACTCGGACGCCGGCATGAAGTCGACGTCCATCGTCTCATACCCATCGGGGGCCTTTTGTGCCGTGACCTATGCCATGAACATTGGATCGGCTTCCTCCTCCTTGTAGCTTGGCTCCAGAGAACCCGAGGATTGGCCCGCCGCAAAGCGAGCTTGGGAACGGAGGTCTGTGGCACCGACCACCGCCGTGATTTTTGCGCGGCGCTCCGGCGTCAGCATCTTGTAGTAAGTGATCTTGCGGCGCACCATGGCTTTCCGGCAAACTAGGGGACGCTTGATGCGGGCTAGGGGATCGAAAGGTGGGGGAATGGGCTAGAGATTTGGTGTGGTTTTAGGGCAGTGGCTGGCGTAGGCCGAGCAGCGAAGGTTCTAGTGTGAATAGTGGTTCCGATGACGACTGGTCAATCGGTTTTGACTGTACATCGCTCTTGTCGCGTTCGCGTTGCAGCCCGACACGTTGGACCCTCCGCATCGCTCACCGAATGGAACGTGCTTCATCTTGTGTTTTCGCTCGCTTGTGGGACCGCAGTTGAGAGCAAACCGACATCCCTCCCCCTCCCCCGCCCACATCATTTATTATACCACCACTCCCTCCGTTTTATGCAGAGTAAGTAAAAAGAGAGGGAGTATACTATGGATGAGGATCCCCTGACGTGGCCGAACCCATTGAGTAATTGACATGCGGGGCCTAGCAAGCATGGGGTCCGCCAGTAAGTGACCGAAAGGGAGGGTAAGGCAGGGATACCTACGTCAGAGGATCCACTTCCACTATACTACTTTGACCAAATGTTAGAGTAATAATATATGACAAGCAACTTACACAAATGTTAGAGTAATAATATATGACATGCAACTTACACAAAGCATACAGGGTCTAATGCGTTTTTCGAGGCTAACTTTGACCAAATGTTAGAGTAATAGTATATGACATGCAACTTACACAAAGCATACAGTCAAATTCGTATGTGAAAGGAGTTTCCAATGATATAATTTTCACATTATACATCTCATGTACTATTAATCTTGTCAATAGTCAAATTGGAAACCATCTCGAGTACAAATCTAGAAGTACGTACAAATCTAACAATATTCATTGGGCGTTGTTGAATGTTGATACCTTTTTGATCAAAGTAGATATACTTTGACTACACATAAAACTTACATGTAAACTAGAAAGGATAGGAGGGAGTATATTGTACGTTCAAAAACGAAACGAACATTGAATACCCTTTATATATGATTTGCAGATGCTATGATCACCGGTTCAAAATTTTGAATCCGCCTTAGGTATCACGTGCCCCCACTCGTTCCCTCTCGATTTCATCTCGGGGTCTGGAGATCTATTGAAAGAGCACTAGGGTGGGTACATGCGAATGATACTCGACGGAATGTTCAAATGAGGCATGCGGGAGGATGGACTCGACTGGAGGGCGACATGATCGATGGAGAAGAGGGTTGGAGAGGAATGAGAAATAAGAAAACGCCACATGATTATACTTGAATGACTTAAATAAACAATAAGTTGTCTCGCTTGTCCTACATAGTGAAAGGCCTAATGTGCAACGCGAAGCACTGACGCTTGAATATGGCCGGGAAAACAGGGAAACAGACATGTGGGGCACACCCGTCGGGACGACGTAGCGCAGACTAGTTCCAATGGAGGAGCTGGCCCACGACCTCCTCGCCACTGACAACCGTTCATGTGGGTCGTTGGGGCCAACAACGGGGCGCGGTTCGAGCACCGCCTCTGGACACGGCGATCGCGGTGAGCGACACGCTCATATCGTCGGTAGACACGGTCGGTTTCAGTTTGCCGAGGGTGGCGTTAGTGCTGTGGCACGACCAACGGTATGTTTGGTTTGTGCCCAAGGTTGCCCCATCAAAGCATTGGGTAGCCAAAATTTTGGTTGAGGTATTGGTTGCCCATGATTTGGCCGACATTGGCAAGAAAAATGAACTTGGGTTGGCTAGAGTTCATTGGCATGCCAAAGAAATGGCAACCATCCAAACAAAGACCAATCTTTGGGTCATGACCAAAATTTTGGTTGAGGTATTGGTTGCCCATGATTTGGCCGACATTGGCAAGAAAAATGAACTAGAGTTGGCTAGAGTTCATTGGCATGCCAAAAAATGGCAACCATCCAAACAAAGACCAATCTTTTGGTCATGACCAAAATTTTGGCAAGGTGCACTTTGGCCACAATCCAAACACACCCCAACACCCGGCTCGTCGAGGATGCACGGGGCGCCGCAACACATCCGCGGAGTGGTGTAGCGCGTCCTAATGCATCCTCTGGACTTGAGACCATGCCGGGTCGTCTTGCTTTTTCAATGACATGTGGGGATCGCATGTGAGCAAAGGGCATCTCCAACGTTGCCACGACCGCAGCTGACTACCCTGGCACACCAAAACCCTCGTCCCTCGCGCCGCCGCACGGTGCGTTCCCAGCCGGCGCCAGCTGCTCGCATTCATGCCGTCCGTTCGTATGTCACCATTAAGAGGCTCGGTGCCCGCGGAACCAACTCCAGCGACTTAATGACGCACCCGGACGCTTGGTCTCACCGGAATGCGCTACTTAAAGTGGCAACGCCCAGCTAACCTCCACACCATAGCGCATCGTCCTCCTACCTGGAACCACATCCGCCATGACCGCAAGCGCGAACGCTCTGCGGGAGAGCTTGTCTTCGGGGATGGAGCTCGAGGTCGCCGCCCTCGCTCAAGTCACCGCACAAGCGGTGGCCACGCTCGCGGCCGACGACGGGAGCACCGTCCGCCACACGTCCTACTTGCCGCCGTCCAACGTCCGGCACCGCCGAGGTCGGGGACTCCTCCGAGGATGAGTAGGGCATGGGAGGCGGCAGGGCATGGTGTGCCAACTGGCCGGTCCGTCTCCCGTGTTCTACTTTTCCTCGCAGGAGACCGCACCTTCACTTCACGGGTCTTGAACCCCGCCCCCGTACATGGAGATCACAAATGGAGGACGCCGATCGCCGCCGTAGAATAAGTTTAGGGTCGGGTTTCTTTTATTTTTTTGTCCTATAAAAGTTCGAAATGTAATGAAAATCTGCCGTGTTTGCATTAATCTCGGCCGGTGTATATGAACTTTCACAATAATATACATATTGTAGGAGTACTAGCAAGATGCCCGTGCGTTGCACGGAAGATCAAGATCTTGTGGGAGAAAAGGATGAACGTGGGAAAGCCTTATCTGCAAATGTGGAGAGGAGTGCGGGTAAATTGTCATAGTTTCCTTCCTATCCATTAGATATAGATCGGACGGCCTATATTGCAGGATCGGACACATCTTTCTACATCTACGGGAACCTACAAAGGGTTAACATAAATTGCCTCTCTCTCTCCTCCCCTGATTTTCATGGTGGTGGCCCCCTCCCTCCCCCCAATCTACAATCAACAGCTCACACATTTCACATTACATTAATTATGTAACTGGGATTACATAGGTGTAGCATTACTTGTCGTAAAAAACCCAACTAAGCCAACCTCCCAGCATATGGCGCGGGAAAATACCCGACCGCGCCGTTTCAGTCGGGATTACCGGATTACTAGTAGTAGTATCGATGGATCGCGCGAAGCAACGGATTTTTTTTTGAGGGAGCGAAGCACCTAGTTTAAAAGGAAAAAATGTGGTACACTAACAGCACTCCTGTCGCGGTCGCATTGCACCCCACACACGTTCGGTCCTGCACACGGCTCACGCAAATCGAACGCGCTTCGGCTTGCCACTTCACTGACACGTGGGACTGCACTTGGAGAAACCGACCATGCGTCAAACTCCCCTCGCCCACCGCGCGAAAATCCTCCCCCCACACCCAAAAATTCCCCCCAAATCCGATTCAACCGCCCTTCGGCCAACTAGCCAATAATATTCCCCAAACCCCCCTCCCCCTGTCCCTCTCCACTCCATTCGCTCCACCAAAGCCGCCCTCCCCGCCGCGCCGATACGTCGGCGCCGCGGTTCGGCGATCCTCTCGCTCCCACAGTACGCTCTCATAGACTGCCGTCCTCTAGCCGCGCCGCCACCTCTGGCTACGTTCTTGTGGAGGCACACGGCGGTCAGCGCTGCCACCGCTGGCGACGTTCGTGTGGAGACGCACGGCGGTCAGCTTCTCCCACGGTACACGCATTCTAGACTGAGGCATCGTTCATATTGGTGTAGTGCTGAATGTTAGCTGATAGACGCTGTTAATCTCACTGTTTGCCGAAGTAGTTTACTGTCAATATGCTCTGCTTAAGAAGCTTCCTTGCCCTGTTCTGCACTCAATCTGCTTAGCTGAGATGGCATGCCAAGGCCGATTAGTTGCTAAAATATCCTGCCATATATTTATTGTGACGTATATTGCCATGGTCTAGTAGCCAATCTGTTAGCTAAAATAGCTCTACACCATTTGATACTCGATCTTTGTTGCTGTGATGGCCTTCAATAGTTCGATGACTGTGTGCTCGGCCTCATTGACTGCTGAAACAGCCTGCCATAATTTGGCACTCAAATCTGTTTGCTCAATTAGCTTTACATATATTTCGTTACTTAGATCCACTCGTCCAAATATCTTGCCATAGCTTTAGACATCGACCTAGGTATTTTTTTCTGGACTTCATAAAAAAGCATATATGTTTTTCCTATAATATCTAGTAGAAGAACTAATTTGTATGTCTAACAGATGGACATGACTTGGATAAGTTCTGCTTGAAGATTCTCTGCTGCATATGTCGAGGGGGTTGAAAACTTCATGAACTTTATCAGAGCTGAGTACGGTGGTCCAAAATCAGATGTGCTCTGCCCGTGTAGTAGTTGTATGAATTAATTACAAGACCCCAATCAACTGTGCAAAATCATCTACACTTGTATGGGATGTCGGTCACATATACTAGGTGGGTTCATCATGGTGAAGCTGTGAACGTCAATGTTATTGACTATGTGGAAGCAGCAGATCACCATCTTGATCTGCCTGATGCTCAGGTGGAAGAGGAGGAGGAGGTGGTGGTGGCGGAGCCAGTGAGTTTGACCAACATTGAAACAATGCTACAAAATGCTAGTGCATTCCGTGAACTTTCACCTGCAGAAGAAAAATGGTGTGCCCGCATGTTGGAACAATGCAACGTTGCTGCCACCCCAGGAAATAAGCTGCAAGTATTCTCAGCTATGGTCACCTTTCTTCAGGTGAAGACATCTGAGCGGATGACCAACAAATCATTCAATGCAATGTTGGCTGCTTTCCGCGAATCTTTCCCAGATGCGTCTGAGCTGCCACACACCTACAGTAAAATGAAGAATTTCCTTCATGCAGTTGGAATTGGATATGATATGATCCATGTTTGTAAGAATAATTGTGTTCTATTCCGGAAGGATTATGCCAACTTAGTGAATGCCCGAAATGCAAATCATCAAGATGGAAAGATGGCGATGCTGTGAAGAGGATTCCTCATAATGTTCTGAGACATTTTCCAATTACACCAAGATTGCAGAGGTTGTTTCATGATGCTGAAACAAGAGAGGATGTACTGTGGCATTCTAGGAACCAGGAGTACAGAGATCAGAATGTAATGAGCCATCCATCTTATGGTAGTGAGTGGAAAAGCTTCAATGATAAACACAAAGAGTTTGCTGCTGACCCGAGAAACATTTGACTTGGCTTAGCTTCAGATGGATTTAACCCATTTGGCCACCAAAGCGCCACATATAGCATGTGGCCAATGCTTGTTATCCCTTACAACATGCCTCCAAATGTCTGCACCAAAGAATCAAACTACATGATGGCCTTGCTCATCCCAGGTCCAAAAAGTCCTGGAAAGGATTTTGATTTGTTCATGGAGCCTCTTGTGGAGGAACTTCAACAGCTATGGAAGGGTGTTCTCACTCGAGACCTATATAGCAGCCCACTAGCTGATTTCTTTCTACATGCTGTTATAATTTGGTGCATCCATGATTATTCGACTTTGGGCACTATGTCAGGGCGAACGACACATGGTTACAATGCATGTGTTCACTGTGACAGGAATCCGCTATCATACGCAATACTTAGCAAGATCTGTTACATTGGACACCGCTGTTTCCTTGCCAAGGACAAGCCGCATCCTAGAAAATACCGAAGACATGTGTTCAATGCAAAGCATGAAAACCGTGATGCGCCAAAGAGGCTCACCGCCGATGAGTTGCAAGTGGAATTAGAGAAGGTCAGGCATATTACACCAGGAAACCATCCTGGTAATGGTAGCGGGAAAAGGAAGCATGGCAGGGTAGAAGAGAGATTATTGTTTACCCGCAGGTCCACTTTGTGGGACTTGGAGTATTGGAAAGATTTGGATCTGCGGCATAATCTTGATGTGATGCACATCGAGAAAAATATATGTGATAACATTATCGGCACACTTCTTAATATTGAAGGCAAGACGAAAGATACCTTAAAATCTAGGATTGATTTGACACACCTGGGTATCAGAAAGGATTTGCAGGTGCAAGATGAAGGTAAACCACGGGATATGGCACCAACTGTGTACGTCTTGGACAAGGTAAAAAGAAAAGAATTCTGCGAGGTCCTGTCACGTGTGAGATTCCCACATGGATTTGCTTCCAACCTTGAAAGGAGAGTCAGTGCAGATCGAAACAAGGTACAAGGGTTGAAACTCATGACTGCCATGTCCTACTTCAAAGGGTTTTACCTGTTATCCTTAGAGGATTGGGCCGCCCTGACTTATACAGAGCAGTTGCAGAGTTGGGACAATTCTTCAGGGAACTCTGCAGTAGGAATATTAGGATAGATGCTTTGGAGCGTCTTAGAGACAAGATACCAACTATCCTATGCGACCTTGAGAAGATATATCCTCCAACCTTCTTTGATGTGATGGTGCATTTGGATGTACCCTATTGAAAGGCAGCTAGGCACTTTCAAGGGCTAAGTTAGGAACAAAGCTAGACCCGAGGGTTCCATTGCAGAGGCCTACATTGCTACAGAAGTGTTGACATTCTGCTCAAAATACATTGAAACAGCTGATCAGCTTAGCAAAGAGGTGGGTGAAGACAATCCCGGGCTCAATGTTTTCGATTATTCTGTTCGAGTTATAGGGAAGAGTCGACAAGAGGACAAACCTAAAGATTTGGACAAAATGGTTTGGTATGTGTTGAATAACTGTCCTGATATACTACCTTATATCAAGTAAGTGCAGTACTATAGCTTATACATCATAATCTACTAAACTTGCAGCACGTTCTTATATATTTAGATGTTTGACGTGATCACTATGTTGTGCAGCATCTACAAAGAGGAGTTACTGCCGCAAAATCCAAGAAACATTGACAAACTGGTTATGGCAGGATTTGCGAAATGGTTCAAGAACCATGTAAGCTTTTGAAGTGCACTGTCAGTTTTTTTAATATATTGAGTACATAAGATGATCAGCTTGTCTATTTTCTAACCATAGGTTAAGAAGATGCGGGAGGATGGGCAGGCCGTTGATGATGCCCTTTACTCACTAGCAATGGGTCCTGATACTCGGGTAAGACATTATGAATCTTGCGTTGTTGAAGATGTGCACTACAACACCCTTGCACGAGATGAAGGCAGGAAGACAGAAAACAGTGCCATCATGAGCACGGATACGTATGACAAAGAGACAACTGAAATGTATGCTAACATAACAGCCATTATTCAGTTGCAGTATATCTCCAGTTTCGAGGATCATCAGTGTGTGGTTCTATTGTGTTGTCATTGGTATAACCTGTTTTCCAGGATCGCAAAACCCAGAGCTGATGATTATTTCAAATCCATCAATGTCAAGGCGGCATACCAGACCAACGAGCCTTTTATTTTGGCAAATCAAGCTACACAGATATTTTCTTGGAAGACACATTTGCACGTAGCGATGACTGGAGAGTATTGCAAAGGTTTGAGCAAAGGAATTCGTTTAATGAAGTTGCACAACAAGATGATGCTTACACTGCTCCTGATGTACAAGATATAACAAATGTTCCTAATATCTTTGAGAACCATCACGTCAATGACGCCGGTGAAAAGATTGCCTGTCGTGCTGTGGACATACAAGAGTTGATCAAGAAGAAGCCAACGTTCAAGGACGTTGAGGACGAAGAAGAAGATGACACCGTGGGGAATTACGATTCAGACTGATACACATGGCGAAGATGTTGATGCTACTGCTGTGGATGATGATTACGTTGCTTTTGTCGTATTTGCCTGTCAGAAGATGTTTTTTTATCTACTATGTGAAATTGTGTTTGCTTTGACAACTGAAACCTGATGAACATGTTGTTTAGTATTTTGCTGTGAGAACATCACTTGTTATGTATGCTGATTTGTGTTTGGTGATTATATGACAACTAAAACATGATGACATTGTTGTTTAGTTGTACTCATATTTGGCTGTGAAACTTGAATTTGATGACATAGTTTGCTGTTGGACTGCAATTTGCTCGACGTCTTCGAATGAGAACAAAGCTGACCCGACAGGGCTTCTGCTATTTATTTATTTATATGAGCAAAACAGGATACCCCCTGATTTCCGTTAATAGAAATCATTAGATGTTCACAACACTACGCCCAGCCTGCTACACAGGTTTCATTCATTACTAGTTTCAACAAAGTGCTCATGTCGTAGCCACTGAATACATCACGAGTGCTACATACACTTCAAATAAAGAGACAATCATCCTATAGAGCACATAGATTTTGCCCATTATCTTCACAAGCTCTTTCATCTCCTCATTGCTGTCAAGGCTGTTCAGTAGTTGTTGCTTGGCCATGATCAGATGAACTGCATCTTTAACCTTCTTCTCTGCATCTTCCTCTTCTGCCGTTCCTTCAATTACTTGTCCAACACCCCAATCTGCTGGTATTGGGATTCCTTGGCTAACCAAATAATCAGCGTAGTTGCATTCCCCCACATCAGCAACTTCCCAGATATACAAATCACACAAATCTTCCCTTTTCTGCACGAATAAAATTGGTAGATCATCAACCAAACTATTGAAAAAATCAGCAACTGAAAGCAGCAGAACAACACTTAAACATATTATTACCCCATGATTCGGGCATTTGTAGAAGACTCGGCCAGGGTTGCGGATTGTGGTTGAGACGCGACAGATGACTCTGCGTGATTTGCAGCAGTGGCACCACACTAATGGCAGCGGGTTGCGATGAGCGATCGGCTGCGGTGCGCGTGCCGGCGAGGGTGTGATGAGATCCACAGGCGATGGTACGGGTTGCGACTTGGCGCATATCTGGTTGTTGCCTGCTGAAGAGCAGGTGGACAAGCAGCCAGCGGACATGGTTGCTGCGGCCAGAGCTTCTGATGCTAGGCAGAGTAAGTAGAGAAGAGGAGAAGCGAACGTTGGATATGTCAGTTTCATTACTTGCAGAGTAGCATAGCACCATATGTAGTCATAGTCTAGGTTTGGATTTGAACCAGCTACAGGAGCACGTCTTTCTTTTTTCTAAAACTCGGCAACATCTCATTACTGGTACACTAGCTTGTTCTGTACGCCTTCCCAAGTCTTTGATTTTCTTTCCCTTTTTTGCGAGGAAGGAAGGAGGACAAAATTGAGAGTTCCTGGGACTCGAACCCAAGACCTCTCGGTTGAAAACAAAGGGTGCTAGTCACTTATGTGGCGAACATTCCCTGTGAGGAGGACGACAGACGAATGCATTTTCCTCGCAGTTTTCTTCCTATATATAAAAAAGTATGCTACTTGGTGTCCTCTTAGTCAACAAACGATTGTGCTAACCTTGACCGTTGGATTGACATTCAACGTCTGTCGCGTTTCTTCAGTCTCTTCTTCCTCGAGCCGCCAAAGCCAAACCAGCGCCGGCGGGACCGCCTGCTCCCGCCTCCCACAACTGGCTGTGATCTGCATCGGCTCCTGTTCGTTCCCGTCCGAGGCCTCACCATCGTCCTCCACCTTGGTTCGCTCACCGCGGCGCCGCCCTCCGGTGTTGTCAACATGGTCAACAACCAAGAGGAATAAGGAGACGACTGTACATGGTGAGGATGACAGTAGGGACCCAGCAGCGCGCGCAGTAATTTTGTTTTTTCAGGACGGAGAAGGGTGTCAACTGGGTTGTGCGGGACCCGTGGCCCGTCTAGCCCAGGCTTTTATTTCATATGTTTAGCACATGACCAGCCCAGTTTGTTTTTTTCCTTTCTGAAAATTGCTAGCCAGCTATTTTTTTGCAGAATAACCAACGTAGGCCTACTTGCTTTTCTACGCCCTGCTGGGCCGGAAATCTTTCAAGACCAGGAGGGATGCATTTTGCCCAGAAAATTGGCTATAAGTAATAAGAAATGGGCTATAAGTAATACTAAATGGGTTGTAAAATGAAAAAATACAGCAAACAGACAATTAGTTCCAATATATTGTTTTCTTTCGGATTTTGATATTTTAAATTTCATTGTTTTTGTGCGGGTAAAATTTCATTGAATTTAAATTAAGGTATATTTAGATTTAAAATTAATTTGAATCTGGCTAGAAATTTTGGGCTGTATGCTGTTTGGGACATATTAGGAGGCTGACTTGTGGGTGTACTAGGTTGACGTGTACTTTGGCTTTGTCAACTTAGTCCACAAACAATTCTAGCAGCAGTGACCGTTGAATGTTAATCCAACAGCCGTGCTGCTTCTTCAATATCTGATCTTCTTGCTCCAGCCGCCCAAACCAGCTTCGGTGGGACTACCTGCTCCCGCCTCCCAAGGCCGACTGTGCTGCCGCACGGGCCGCACCGCCCCACCCTACTTCATTGCTGGCCAGGCCATTCCTCTACTCACCCACACCTCCTGTTATTTTCCGGCGACGGTAGCCGGACCAGTAAACCCTCGTACTCCCCACCACGTGGGCAACCATTGCCGAGTCTTCCCCGGCACCGTGCCGTTCCCTTCCTAGGCCTCGCCGTCGTCCACCGCCATGGTGCTCTCGGCACGGCCTAGTCAACTTGGTCAATGAACGACATCCATCGGCCATGGACTGTATGCGCAAAATAATGATTCCTCCACCTGACAGCTGGGACCCACCAGAAGGGCCTCTGTATTTCGCGAAAAAACATCCCCCCCGCTGACATGTCGGACCCACCAGCTATATCTCCGCACGCAAGGAAGTGCCTCCTTATTACGCACAAAAAAATGAATACCCCCTGCTAGCTGGGACCCACCATAGTGGGAGGATGACTTGTGGGCCAACAAAGTTGATGGGGACGGAGGGCTTTGTCAACATAGTCAATATGAACGATTCTAGCTCCAGTGACCGTACGATGTCCATCCAACGGCCGTAGTGCTTCTCAACCTCTGGTCTTCTTGCTCCAGCCGCCCAAAGCAACGCCGGTCGTGCCGCATGCTCCTGCCTCCCGTGGCCGTCTGTGCTGCCACGGAGGCCTCACTGCCCCCTACTATTCCCACCGCTGGCCAGGCCCTGCGGCGACGGCAACCTCACACCGCAGCCGAACCAGTGAACCCTCGTACTCCTCTCCATGCAGGCTTCCACTGCCGCGTCTTCCTCGGCTCCGCGTCGTCCCCTTCCTAGGCCTCGCTGTCGTCCAACGCCGTGGTGCTCTCCGCGCGGTGTGGTTAACGTGGTCAAGGAACGACTTCCATCGGAAGAGTACTGTACGTGGAGAGGCTGACAGCTGGGTCCAGAGCCACAGCCCAGTTTTTTGTGATTTGCCAAGTAAGTCGCTTTGTCAGGCCTGTTGGGCTGCAAATCTTTCAAGACGAGGAGAGCTTTCATTCGGCTGGCCGAGAAAATGGCCCATCAGTAATGAGAAATGGGCTGTACGTTTTTAAAACACATCAAACCGGCAATTAGTTTCAAATATCTTTTTTTCATTTCAAGATTTTAAATTACATTAATTTTTATGTGTGGAGAATTTGTTGGATTTTATATTGATACACATTTATTTTCAGAATCAGTTTGAATGTGAGTCAAAATTTCGGGATTAAAAACAGTTCGGACCGCACCGAAATATGCAAAATTTCATATAATTTTTTAACCGTGGCCACAATTTGGGCTGTAATGCTAACAAAAAGAATATGGGCACCAAAAAAAACCTTAAGAATTAGCAAATGGGCTGAAAATTATTAGAAATAATGGCAGATGGGCTATATGCTATTTTCCATAGATTTGAGGCTTTCCTAAAAAAAGGTTGACGCACAAGCAGTGACTGTTGGATGTCCATCCAACGGCCGTCGTGCTTCTTCAATCTCTGCTCTTCCTGCTCCAGCCGCTCAAACAAGCGCCGGTGGGACTGCCTGCTCCCTCCTCCCTGCGGCCGGCTGTGCTGTTGCGCAGGCCTCACCGCCCCACCATACTCCCATCGCTGGCCTAGCCATCCCTCTACTCACCCACACATGTTGTTATTCTCCGGCGATGGCAGACAAACCAGTAAACCCTCGTACAGTCGTCCTCCGCGTGGGAAACAACTGCTGAGTCTTCCCTGCCTCCGTGTCGTTCCCTTCCTAGGCCTCGCCGTCATCCACCGCCCTGGTGCTCTCTGCGCGGCCTGGTCAACGTGGTCAATGACCGACATGCATCTGAAGTGGACTGTACGTGGAGAGGCCGACAGCTGGGTCCACGGCCGCACGCAAGGAAATGCCTCCTTATTATGCGCAAAATAATGGTTCCTCCACCTGACATCAGGGACCCACCGAAAGGGCCTCTGTATTTCGCGAAAAAAACGTTACCGCCGCTGACAGCTCAGACCCAGCAACTATATCTTCGGACGCAAGGAAGTGCCTCCTTATTACGCACAAAAAAAATGAATACTCCCCCTGTTAGCTGGGACCCAGTATAGTGGCAGGCTGACTTGTGGGCCTACTAAGTTGACGGGGACGGAGGGCTTGGTCAACTTAGTCAATATGCACGATTCTAGATCCAGTGACCGTACGATGTCCATCCAATGGCCGTAGTGCTTCTTCAACCTCTGGTCTTCTTGCTCCAGCCGCCCAAACCAGCACCGGTCGTGCCTCGTGCTCCTGCCTCCCGTGACCGGCTCCGATGCGGCGGAGGCCTCACTGCCCCCTACTACTCCCACCGCTGGCTAGGCCATCCCTCTACTCACCCACACCCCCTGTTACTCTGTGGCGACGGCAGCCTCACACTGCAGCGAACCAGTTCCCTCGTACTCCTCTACGCGTGGGCATCCACTGCCACGTCTTCCCCGGCTCCGCGTCGTCCCCTTCCTAGGCCTCGCCGTCGTCCACCGCCCTGGTGCTCTCGGCGCGGCGTGGTTAACGTGGTCAAGGAACGGCTTCCATCGGACGTGGACTGTGCGTGGAGACGCTGGCAGCTGGGTCCACGGCCGCAGCAAGGAAGTGCCTCCTTATTACGTGCAAAATAATTATTCCTCCACCTGACAGTGGGGACCCACCGGACGGGCCACCGTATTTCGCCCCCCTGACTGCTGGGACCCACCAGCTACATCTTCGCACGCAAGGAAGTGCCTGACAGTCGGGACCCACCTGGTCGCGAACGTGTACGCACATATATACTGGTGGATGTATAGGCGCGCACGTGTCGTAGTAGAGGCGGCCAGGGTGCAAGAAAGAAAATACGGCCACGTATGTGTACATATGGGCGGGGTCTCGAACGCCTACTGGAGCATACGTACGGCAAGGGATCGTTGACATGGCTGGGTCGGAACGGAGAAACAACATCGTCGTGTTCATGGGGAGGCAACGGAATGCGTCGTGTTCATGGGGAGGCAACGGAATGCGTCATGTTCATGGGGAGGCAACGGAATGCGTCGTGTTTATCGGGAGGCAACGGAACGCGTGGGAGCCAACTGGCTGGGTCCGAACGGAATGTGTGGTCATGTTCATCGGGAGGGCTTGGACGGAACAGGCGATGGAAACGAGGCCTGTCATACCGCACAACGGAGAAAACGGACCTCCTATGTTCGGAACGGGGTCCTGTTGATCGGGAGGGGTCTGGCGTACCGCAAAACGGAGGAAACGGACCTCCTACGGTCGAAACGGGGGTCCCGTTCATCGGGAGGGGTGTGGCGTACCACAAAACGGGACTCCACGGGATACTGTTCATCTCCACCGTCGACCCCCTCCAGCCTCCATGAGCTACTGTTCATCCACCGTCGACCTCCTCCAGCCTCCACCTGTGACTGTTCATCCACGGGCTCCTGTTCATCCAGCCTCCACCGCGCGCTACTCCACCGGCTACTGTTCAACCAGCCCTCTCCATGGGCTCCTGTTCACCACCACTCCACGGGCTACTGTTCATCCTGCCCTCAACCGTCTACTATTCATCCTGCCCTCCACGGGGTGGTCCTATTCATCCAGCCCTCCACGGGGTCCTATTCATCCAGCCCCATCCGGCTCGATCGATCGGGGTCCTGTTCAACCAGAGGCAACACCATGGGGTCCTGTTCATCCACCCCCACCGGGAACTTTTCATCCAAACCCCCCCGCAACGCTCACTGTTCATCCAGAGGCAGCATCGATCGGCTTCAATTAGCAGCAGTAGCGAAGGAATCGCTTGATCGGGTTCAGTTAACAGCCATCGATCGATCGCTCGGGTTCAGTAATGCGTAGCCTGTAGTGCAATCGCTCGGGTTCAGTTAGAGCCCAACGCCTCGCTCGGGTTCAGTTAGAGCCAACGCCTCGCACACACACGGGTACGTGTACGAGAGAAACACGCATCGCTCGGCCCCCGACCTCCCACCGTAACCGGGAACTCCCCGAAATTTTCCTCGCCCTCGCTTCTACCACGGTTTTTTCCGTCATGGACGGCCCAAAGAATGTCATGCAGCTGCGTCTCTGGCCCGCCCAGGAAGAAAAGCCCATTTTCTGTCATGATTTTTTGTCATAGAAGTAGGAGCCCACCACATCTATGATGATACCGGGTTTTGTCACAATTATCATCATAGAAGTGTCATATGTATGACAGAATTTTTTTCGTTTGGCCCAAAATGTCACGGATGTGTCTTTTTTTGTAGTGAAGGCTTCAAATCTGCAATGTTAAAAGTGGGACTAACCCCAAAATCTACAGGCAGCTCAAGTTTATATGCATTATCATTTATTTTCTCTAACACCTTAAAAGGACCATCAACACATGGCATTAGCTTTGATTTGTGCAAATTAGGAAATCTATCCTTACGCAAATGTAACCAAACAAGATCTCCAGGTGCAAACACAACATGTTTTCTACCCTTATCTCCAGCAAGTTTATATTTAGCATTCATACGCTCAATGTTTTCCTTAGTTAACTCATGCATTTTTAAAATCAATTCAACACGTTCTTTTGCATCAAAATTAACCTTCTCCGAAGATGGAAGAGGCAACACATCAATAGGTGCACGAGGTAGGAAACCATACACAATTTCAAAAGGGCACATCTTAGTAGTAGAATGCAATGAACGATTATAAGCAAATTCAATATGAGGCAAGCATTCTTCCCACATTTTATTATTTTTCTTCAAAACAACCCTAAGCATAGTAGACAATGTTCTATTGACTACTTCAATTTGTCCATCAGTTTGGGGATGACAAGAAGTACTAAAAAGCAGTTTAGTCCCCAACTTAGCCCATAAACATCTCCAAAAGTGGCTAAGAAATTTAGAATCACTGTCTGAAACAATAGTATTTGGCACACCATGCAAGTGAATAATTTCACGAAAGAACAAATCAGCAACATTAATAGCATCATCGCTTTTATGACATGGTATAAAGTGTGCCATTTTTGAGAACCAATCCACGACAACAAATATGCTATCCCTCCCCTTCTTTGTTCGAGGTAAACCTAAAACAAAGTCCATATATATATCCTCCCAAGGAACACTAGGTACAGGCAGAGGCATATATAAACCATGAGGATTGAGTCGTGACTTAGCTTTTTGACATGTAGTTCAGCGAGCAAGAAAACGCTCAACATCCCGTCTCATCTTTGGCCAAAAGAGATGTGTAGCAAGTATATCCTCCGTCTTCTTGACGCCAAAGTGTCCCATTAATCCTCCTCCATGTGCCTCCTGCAACAACAAAAGACGAACGGAGCTAGCTGGAATGCATAGCTTGTTAGCAAGAAACACAAATCCATCGTTAAGAACGAACTTGTTCCAAGTTCTCCCTTCCGTACAATTCTGCAATACATCTTTAAATTCATCATCATGCACATATTGATCTTTGATGGTCTCCAAACCAAATATTTTAAAGTCAAGTTGTGAAAGTGATGCGGAGCATCCTTCCATCATCCCCATGGACTCTACATCGATACATCAAGCCCCACGTGGACCTACGACAAGAGCTAGAGCTCGTGCTTTGGAAACTGAGGTGGACTCCTTCCTACTTAACCTGCATACGGATACGAACGGAACATTGTTGCTACATCACCAAAATATGCCATGTCTCATTAGGTACAAAGAAAAACACCACCAAGAGGCTCAGGAGCATCCACAAGGAGAAGAAGGACCCCCCAAGGCTACGCAGACCAAGACGGAGTGCAACAGCAGCAACACTGGATGTCCCAGGTGACCCCGTGCGCACGGGCCCGCGAGACCCCGTTCCCACAGACTATCCAGGGAGTTGGCGCTGAAGCACGCCATGCACACGAGCCTGTACCGTGCCCACGGGACCCCCATGCACACGGGCCCAACTTACCCCGTGCGCACGGGCCTCCCAGGATGGCCGGCTCAGATCTCCTGTTCAAGCCCCTCTTCATCCACTTCGACCCCAAGCCTATATAAACCGTACCTAGGGTTATGTTGAGGGTTAGAAAAGTATTTTAGAACACAAAGAGGGCTTTGATCATCTTCCTCCTTTTGGAGATCTAGACCTCCTCTTGGAGTAGCTCCTCTTGGAGATCAAACCCTCCTTCTTGGGGAAGATCATCTTGGATTCAAGACCTCACCTTGTGGGAAGAACTTTACCCTAGTGCTATTTTCCTTGAATTGTTCATGTAATCTTGTGGATCTCTTGTGTGCTACTCTAGTGGATGTGATATTTGGGTTTGTTTGAGTGATTTGTGTTCTTGTGTTCTTGAGTGTTCTTCCTCTTTTCCCTCTCCAAGTGTGAAAAGATCCCCTCTAGGGTTTCACCCTACAACATCTTGGTATCATGAGCAAGGTTGATTCACATCTTGGAGTCCCATCCCCCCATTTGCTAGCTTGATTTTGTTGTTTTCGTCCAAATTCGAAAATCCCCACAAAAATAGCCCAAATTTTTTTCTTGCAATTTGTTGGTTCTTGTGAGATTTGGTTGTTTTGGTCCACGAATTTGGTGTTTGGCAAGTGGATCCACCCATCTTCCAGCTTCCCCACCCTTCAGATCCTCAAAATTAGCCTTAGCTTTCAAGAATCCCATGGATCTAGAGCTTTTCATCCGCTCCCAGAACACCCCGTGCACACGGGCCCTCGAGACCCCGTGCACACGGGCCTCACTTACTCCATGCACATGGACCATCCAGTGACTTTCGGCCATCTTTTGTTTGCACCATTTAGTTTCCCAACCAACACTCATGTTCCCCCGCACTATTTCTCGTGGTTGTTTGAGTTTCAAACCGCGGTTTCTCTTGTGTCCTAAGGTGTTTCGGCTACTTAGGCGCATTTGGGCATCATCTTCGCCACCACACCGGCTTCAACAACGTCATTCTTATCCTCGACGACTCTCACCTTTGCTTTTGCATTGATAACTCGAGCCATTTCGCGTCGCTTACCCATCGAGACTAGCAAGTTGAGAATTCCGGGCCATGCTATTGTGCACAATAGTGATCTAGTTACCATCTTTGTGCCATAAGTCTCTCCCGTGCATATCTTACATACTTGTCTCATATCACTCTTGGCTCAAGCATCAAGCATCAAAAAAAGATACAAGCAAAGCTTTTAAGCACAAGAGAAGAAACAAAGAGCTCGTAAACAATAGCATCGAGCCATTTTGCATATCATCTTCGACACCTCATACATAGCATAGTTGGGATTGAAGACGACACGTTTCTCTTATAGGTTGGTGCACATGCGTATCTAGCCCATTTGAGCAATCGAGCTAGCGTCTCTCTAGCATTCACACAACAAGAGCATTTTCCGTGGTTGCACATTTTGAGCTCACCCCTTGGTTGTGCTGACCCCATCTATCTTCCGTGTGTGTGTTCCTAGTGATACCCTTGGGTTTGATCTATTTGCTTTACTTGCATTTCGTGAACCTTCTCAACCTTATCGATATCTTGACTAACATTTGCTTGAAATTTTTGCCACCATCCTAACCGAGCTCCTCCATAAGCCTTTTACTTGTAGGTGTGAGAAACAAACCCGGTTCCAATTCTACTATTGAGGCATTACATTGAGTCACACCTGTTACATCCTCAATCCTCGGAAAAGGTAACTTCGGTATTGTTCTCTCACTTTCCTACTCACCCCACTTGGTTATGATGGATAGGCCAAGTTCGTCGGCGAACCCGCTTTTCATGGAGCAAGATGGTGATAACGAATTCATCACCAAGAACCACTTCTTCATAGCGCAAAGAGCTCTCAATCAAGAAAATGAGTCCTTGGGTGAACGCCTCGACTGACTCGCCGCCGACGTTTGTCAAGCAGAAGCAAGGAACCGCGACTACATCGACGACAAGTTAAATACACAAATGGAAGAGCTCTGCAACATGATCGTGCGACGCCCGCCTTCCTCGTCTACTTCATCAAGACGGCAGCACTCAAGCTCAAGTCGACACACTTTGGATTACTCATCTTATGATACAAGTCCTCCCCGAGCTCGAGCCCCTCGCCGTGATGCTCCCCAAGATCGCCATCCTCCAGACAATCCATTCCATGGGAATGGTTTACAAGACCGAGTTCGAGCACGTGAAAGGACAAGACACCAAGCAATGGAGCAAGAGCAAATACCTCCACAAGGGCCTCGTCAAGACCCTCAAGTCGGTGAGGCAATTCGACACGCACAAGAGCGCCATGAAGCACCAGCCCTCGAACGTGAAGCGCAAGAACTCGAAGCATAACATGCACTCCGCGACGCCACTCGAGCCGTTGAAGAGCGCAACCGCCAAGTGCGAGAACAAGATGAAGCTCTTCGTCGCGAGATACATGAAGAATCCGCGCGTCGTGAAGAGCTACAAGAAAGGTGCAACCAAGCGCATATCCCTCGTCCTCCTCCAAGACAAGAGAGACACCAAGCGGAACAAGTGCTTCAAGACCCTCCTCCATGCCAAGAGTGACATCAAAACCGCTACTTCGATGAAGAACTCCGCTACGGCAAGCTCATGTTCACCATGCCCATGTTCTCCGGAAGCAATGATCCCAAAGAGTATCTCCCATGGGCCTTGAAGGTGTACAAAATATTCCGTCTTCACAACTATAACAATGAAAAGAAGATCGCCATGGCCTCCCTCAAGTTCCAAGATTACATTCTCATTTGGTGGGAACAAGTGATTGAGCGACGACGTACAAGAGGTGAACCACCGATCACAACTTGGACGGTGATGAAGGATGTCACGAGAGATCGTTTCGTGCCCACACACTACACCCGTGATCTCTTCAAGAAGTTGCAACTCCTCAAACAAGGCACGAAGACGGTGGAAGAATACTACCAAGAAATGGAGATTGCCATGATACGAGCCAATGTCAAGGAAGACGATGAGCAAACAATGGCACGCTTTTTGAACGGCCTCAACCACCCAATCAAGCGGATTGCCGACATTCAACCATACTCAAACCTCATCGAGCTAGTTCATCAAGCGACCAAGGTCGAGCGACAAGTCCAAGATGACTTCAAATATGCCAAGTACTCTCCCAAGACCTACGACTCCTACTCTCAAGCTCCCGCGACCTCGGCAACTCCTACCTCAACTAGAGCATCACCAAGTACCGGCGACAAGTCAAGTCCCAAGCAAGCTCCGCCTTCCTCGACTCGTCCTCCGGCAAGCAACTACAAATTCAAGACTCACTCATCTTCGGCGCCACCGAATGACCCCATCAAGACAAGTTCTCTCAAGTGCTTCACATGTGGTGGCCGGGGACACAAGTCCTTCGAGTTCACAAACAAGCGGACCATGATATTCAATGATGATGGCACATATGACTCGATGAGTGAAGAAGAAATGGAAGCCCTTGAGCACGTGGCCATGCACCGGCGCGCGAACGAAGATGAAGATGACCAAGTGTTTTGCGACAATGATTCAAGTCCCTCCCTCGTGGTCTCCAAGGTCTTGACACTTCAACACCACCAAGACGAAGACCAACGGTGCCACATCTTCCACACAAAGGCCGGCATCAATGGGCGTTCCGTCAAAGTCATCATCGACGGAGGAAGTTGTCACAACTTGGCAAGTGAAGAGCTCTGTTCCAAGCTGCAATTGGTCAAGAAGAAGCACCTGCATCCCTACAAGGTGCAATGGTTAAGCGACTCCGGAACTATTCAAGTGGAGCATACGATGCAAGTTTCTTTCAAGATTGGCGCCTACGAGGACACCTTGGAGTGCGACGTGGTCCCCATGTCCGTGTGCCATCTCCTCTTGGGGAGGCCTTGGCAATTTGACCGCGGAGTCATACACAACAGACGAACCAACCACTACAACTTCAAGATGAAAGGCAAGGAATATGTGCTTCGACCAATATCACCAAGCCAAGTGATCGCCGATAAGAAAGCTTCCACCCATTGAGGAGACCCTAGTGAGAGAGTGAACCACCAAAAAGAAAGTGAGAGCCACAAGCCAAAATTGAGCGCCTCTTCGCCAAGAGAGAAAACTTAGTCCTCCTAGCCACAAAAAGAGAGATGTGAGAAGTGTGTGAGAACCCATCGAATGTCATCCACTTTGTCCTCCTATGCAAGGATGAGGTGACACAAACTAACGATTCTAATCCTCTTCCTCTAGTATTTTCTACCTTGTTGCGGGAATTCGAGGATGTCTTTCCAGATGAGCTACCTCCCGGTGTTCCTCCTCTACGTGGCATTGAACATAGGATCGACCTCATCCCCGGCGCTCCTCTTCCGAACAAGGATCCCTACCGCGTCAACCCCGAAGAAACTAAGGAGATCCAACGGCAAGTACAACAACTCATCGACAACGGTCATGTACATGAAAGCTTAAGCCCTTGTGCCGTTTCGGTTATACTTGTGCCCAAGCAAGATGGTACTTTTCGAATGTGCTCCGTTTGTAGACTCATCAATGCTATCACAATTCGGTATAGGCATCCCATACCTCGACTTGACGATATGCTAGACAAACTTAGCGGTGCCACTATTTTCTCCAAAATTGATCTTAAAAGTGGTTACTATCAAATTCTCATACAAGAGGGTGATGAATGGAAAACAGATTTCAAAACCAAATTTGGCTTGTATGAGTGGTTGGTTATGCCTATGGGTTTATCGAAAGCACCCGATACTTTCATGCGTCTTATGCATTATGTCTTCTGCCCTTACATTGGTGAGTTTGTTGTGGTCTAGTTCGACGATATCCTTGTTTTTAGCAAATCTATCAAAGAGCATGTCACCCACCTTCGCACGCTCTTGCAAACCCTTCGCAAGGAACGTCTTTTTGCAAACATGAAAAAGTGCATTTTTGGAGTTGACAAGCTTGTTTTCTTGGGTTTTGTAGTATCCTCTAAGGGTGTTCATGTTGATGAATCTAAGATTAATGCTATTAAAAATTGGCCCCAACCAACCAATTTGCAACAAGTGCGTAGTTTTCTTGGTTTAGACGGTTTCTACCATAGATTTGTGAAGGATTTTAGCACCATCGCTTCACCTTTGCATGCTTTGAGTAAGAAAAATGCACTGTTTGTTTGGGGACCATCCGAAGACATTGCTTTCAACGAGCTTAAATATGCTTACTCATGCTCCCGTGCTTGCATTACCCAACTTTGACAAACCTTTTGAGATTCATTGCGATGCTAGTTATAATGGCATAGGAGGTGTGTTAACGCAAGAGAAGCGCCCCATAGCATACTTTAGGGAGAAACTTTCCGGAGCGCAACTCAATTATCCCATCTATGACAAAGAGCTATATTCCCTAGTGCGAGTCTTGCGTGAATGGGAACATTACCTCTGCCCTCATGAATTCATTATCCACACCGATCATGAAACACTTAAATATCTTAAGGGTCAAACTAAGTTGAACAAGCATCATGCTAAGTGGAGTGAGTTTATTGAGTCATTTCCTTATGTCATCAAGTATATTAATGTAACACCCTTGATGCGACTATATCTCCCACGTGTCGAGGCACGACTTAGAGGCATAATCGCATTGAAGGCATATGTCGCAAGTTAGGCAATCTTCACAACATCCCATGTAATATAGTTAATAAAAGGGGAGATAACATAGTTGGCTTACACTCGCCACGTCAATCAAGTACATAAATAACATCACATCATTCAAACACTCATGGCCCGACTACGGCGCCAAAATAAAAGACAACCCAACATGCGACACGGCCCTGATCACCCCCAACTGGGCACCACTACTGATCATCAGGAAAGGAAACATAGTATCGTTGAGAGTCCTCGTCGAACTCCCACTTGAGCTCGAGCGCGTCACCTAGAGAGGAATCGTCAGGCCCTGCATCTGGTGTAATAGTAATCTGTGAGCCACATGGACTCAGCAATCTCGCACCCTCGCGATCAAGACTATTTAAGCTTAATAGGTATGGCAAGGTAAATATATGTGGAGCTGCAGCAAGCGACTAGCATATATGGTGGCTATCCTGTTCGCAGAAGAGAGCGAGAAGAGAAGGCAAAGCGCGAGCGAGAAACTAGAGGACAACCTGCGCAAACATTACTCCAACACCGAGTCCACTTCCCGGACTCCGTTGAGAAGAGGCCATCACAGTAACTCACACGGTTGATTCATTTTAATTAAATTAAGGTTCAAGTTATCTACAACAGGACATTAACAAATTCCCATCTTCCCATAACCCCGGGCATGGCTTTCGAAAGTTCACATCCCTGCAGGGGAGTCCCAACTTAGCCCATGACAAGCTCTCACGGTCAACGAAGGAATAGACCTCCTCCCGAGACGTTCCGATCAGACTCGGTATCTTGGTTCTTCAAGACACTTCGACAGGTTAAAACAAGACCAGCAACACCGCCCAAATGTGCCGACAAATCCGGATAGGAGCTGCACATATCTTGTTCTCAGGGCACACTCAGATGAGACATCCTACGAGTAAAACCAACCCTCAAGTTGCCCCGAGGTGGCCCCACAGTCTACTCGGTCGGACCAACACTCAGAGGAG